>NC_088239.1:68745131-68867631 GCF_036934945.1 Oncorhynchus masou masou | reverse complement strand
TTGTCCAGCCTCAGTGTGTAACAGAGTTGTCCAGCCTCAGTGTGTAACAGAGTTGTCCAGCCTCAGTATGTAACAGAGTTGTCCAGTCTCACTGTGTAACAGAGATGTCCAGTCTCACTGTGTAACAGAGATGTCCAGTCTCAGTGTGTAACAGAGTTGTCCAGTCTCACTGTGTAACAGAGTTGTCCAGCCTCACTATGTAACAGAGTTGTCCAGCCTCACTGTGTAATAGAGGTCGACCGATTAATCAGAATGGACGATTAATTAGGGCCAATTTCAAGTTTTCATAACAATCGGAAATCGATTTGCCGATTTGTATTTTTTTTTAAATATTATTATCATTATTATTTTTTATACATTTATTTAACTCAGCAAGTCAGTTAAGAACACATTCTTAATTTCAATGACGGCCTAGGAACGGTGGGTTAACTGCCTCATTTAGGCGCAGAACCACAGATTTTCACTTTGTCAGCTCGGGGGATCCAATCTTGCAACCTTACAGTTAACTCGTCCAATGCAATAACGACCTGCCTCTCTCTCGTTGCACTCCACAAGGAGACTGCCTGTTACACGAATGCAGTAAGCCAAGGTAACTTGCTAGCTAGCATTAAACTTATCTTATAAAAAACAATCATAATCACTAGTTAACTACACATGGTTGATGATATTACTAGATATTATCTAGCGTGTCCTGCGTGGCATATAATCTGACTGAGCATACAAGCATTTTACATTTACATTTAAGTCATTTAGCAGACGCTCTTATCCAGAGCGACTTACAAATTGATGAATTCACCTTCTGACATCCAGTGGAACAGCCACTTTACAATAGTGCATCTAAATCATTAAGGGGGGGGGTGAGAAGGATTACTTATCCTATCCTAGGTATTCCTTGAAGAGGTGGGGTTTCAGGTGTCTCCGGAAGGTGGTAATTGACTCCGCTGTCCTGGCGTCGTGAGGGAGTTTGTTCCACCATTGGGGGGCCAGAGCAGCGAACAGTTTTGACTGGGCTGAGCGGGAACTGTACTTCCTCAGTGGTAGGGAGGCGAGCAGGCATACAAGTATCTAAGTATCTGACTGAGCAGTGGTAGTCAGAAGCAGGCGCGTAAACATTCATTCAAACAGCACTTTTGTGCGTATTGCCAGCAGCTCTTCGTTGTGCATAAAGCATTGCACTGTTTATGACTTCAAGCCTATCAACTCCCGAGATGAGGCTGGTGTAACCGAAGTGAAATGGCTAGCTAGTTAGCGCGCGCTAATAGCGTTTCAAACGTCACTCGCTCTGAGCCTTCTAGTAGTTGTTCCCCTTGCTCTGCATGGGTAACGCAGCTTTGATGGTGGCTGTTGTCGTTGTGTTGCTGGTTCGAGCCCAGATAGGGGTGAGGAGAGGGACGGAAGCTATACTGTTACACTGGCAATACTAAAGTGCCTATAAGAACATCCAATAGTCAAAGGTTAATGAAATACAAATGGTATAGAGGGAAATAGTCATATAATTCCTATAATAACTACAACCTAAAACTTCTTAAGTGGGAATATTGAAGACTCATGTTAAACGGAACCACCAGCTTTCATATGTTCTCATGTTCTGAGCAAGGAACTTAAACATTAGCTTTCTTACATGTTTTTGCATTATTTAAACCAAATTTAACATGTTTCATTATTTACTTGAGGCTACATTGATTTTATTGATGTATTATATTAAGTTAAAATAAGTGTTCATTCAGTATTGTTGTAATTGTCATTATTACAAATAAATGAAATAAAAATCGTCCGATTAATCAGTATCGGCTTTTTTGGTGTCCAGCCTCAGTGTCCAGCCTCAGTGTGTAACAGAGTTGTCCAGCCTCAGTGTCCAGCCTCAGTGTGTAACAGAGTTGTCCAGCCTCAGTTTCCAGGCTCAGTGTGTAACAGAGTTGTCCAGTCTCAGTTTCCAGCCTCAGTGTGTAACAGAGTTGTCCAGCCTCAGTGTGTAACAGAGTTGTCCAGCCTCAGTTTTCAGCCTCAGTGTGTAACAGAGTTGTCCAGCCTCAGTTTCCAGGCTCAGTGTGTAACAGAGTTGTCCAGTCTCAGTTTCCAGCCTCAGTGTGTAACAGAGTTGTCCAGCCTCAGTTTCCAGCCTCAGTGTGTAACAGAGTTGTCCAGCCTCAGTGTGTAACAGAGTTGTCCAGCCTCAGTGTGTAACAGAGTTGTCCAGCCTCAGTGTGTAACAGAGATGTCCAGCCTCAGTGTGTAACAGAGTTGTCCAGCCTCAGTGTGTAACAGAGTTGTCCAGCCTCAGTGTGTAACAGAGTTGTCCAGCCTCAGTGTGTAACAGAGTTGTCCAGCCTCAGTGTGTAACATCCATGTGTGTTTGCTAGTCTGTGTGCGGAACAGGTTTCTGGATTTTCATGCTAAACTCATCAGGATTCAGCAGGGCCTCTCTCTCACTCCGTCTCTTTCCCTCCCCATTACTTCCTCTCCCTCACCCCTGGTAGGTGTACTCAGAGTAGGGAGGTGATAGGGCCATCAACATTGTGTGAACTGCATACTCTACTATTATACCTACAGTAGCAGCCAACACACAGACGACCACTGCACATAGTCCAGTCTTGTTCCTATTCCCCAGGCTACACATTCATTCACATAGAAACACTGACTATACTGACTACACTGACTACACCCCTACACCAACAAGTTGCACACTAAGCAAACACCCCAACTCATGTACTCCTGTTGTACCATCCTCTGTCTGCACCAGTGTGAGTTTGTTGGCCTGAGCTTTGTCCTGACAGTGTTTTCAATTGTTCTAATTGGTCAGCTCAATGGTGTGTGTAGAAGGTCAGGGACGGCATGTACTCTCCCTCAGCTAGGACATAACCCTATCATAATTACCCTCATTTCACTTTCTGCAGCCCCCACACACACGCGTGTGCACACACACGAACACACATGAAAGCATGTATACACACACACAAACAAACACGCACGGACACACATGCGCACGCACACACACACACAGTGGCCGTGTCCTGATACCCACACTTGCGTTCTAAATAGTAGACATTTTGGGTATGCAAAAATATAACATTATAGTATGTGACATATCTGAAATTGAGTATGCTTTAAATGCCAGGATGTCATACTCATTTCGGATTTTCATCTAGTAGAATTCACTGCACACTATTGAGGAAGAGAATCCTCTTTCGAGACCTACGTGTGTTCGACAACAGCTGATAATCAGATAAGGGGACGTGCTCTACCAAAATGAACGAATTGTGGGATTCAGCACAATTGCGCATTAGATGATGTCTTCATAGTATGGATGAGTTGAATATGTTGCATGACATTTGGGCTTACTACATTTCTTCAACTTTTTACTAAACAGTCCATACTAAATAGTATGTAGTACGATTAATACACGGCATGCCGTTTAAGTAAGTAGTAGGTAAGCCAGATTTCGGATATGGCCAGTAACCTTAATATTAGTAGTGATATTTAGCAGCACAATTATAAATACATTCAGGAGTGACATGGAATCTTTGACAGAGTAATTCCTGTGCTCCTCTTCCTAGTACTTGTTTGTGATTGCTAGTTTTTACGTGTGTTTTACTATAATATATAACAACAACACTGCTTTTTGGTTTGGATCATTGATGAAGTAAAATATTTATTTGATTTGCGGTCTTGGTTCTTGGTTTGGTCATTGATGAAGTAGTTTTGATTTGATTTGCATTCTTGGTGCTTGGTTTGGATCATTGATGGAGTGGAGTTATGATTTCTGGTCCAATAGCTGACCCTTCTGCAGTATCTTACAACCAACAGCATGCTATTATACTACACTGAACAAAAATACAAATGCAACATGTAAAGTGTTGGTAACATGTTTCATGAGCTGAAATAAAAGATCCCAGAAATGTTCCCTACATACTAAAAAGTTATTTCTCTCATATTTTGTGCACACATTTGTTTTCCTCCCTGTTAGTGAGCATTTCTCCTTTGTCAAGATAACCAACAAGTCAGTTCATAAACGTTCTGCCCTGCTAGAGCTGCCCCGGTAAGTGGAAATGTCTAGGAGCAACTACGGCTCAGCTGAAACACGTAGCGCATAAAAATCATCTGTCCTCGGTTGCAACATTCACTACCGAGTTCCAAACTGCCTCTGGAAGCAATATCAGCGCAATAACTGTTCGTCAGTAGCTTCATGAAATGGGTTTCCATGGCTGCGCAGCCTCACACAAGCCTAAGATCACCACACACAATGCCAAGCATCGGCTGGAGTGATGTAAAGCTCGCCACCATTGGACTCTGGAGCAGTGGATACGCATTCTCTGGAGTGATAAATTATGCTTCACCATCTGTCTGACCGCGAATCTGGGTTTGGCGGATGCCAGGAGAACGCTACCTGCCCCAATGCATAGTGCCAACTGTAAAGTTTATTGGAGGAGGAATAATGGTCTGGGACTGTTTTTCATGGTTCGAGCCCCTTATATCTAGTGAAGGGATATCTTAACGCTACAGCATACAATGACATTCTAGACGATTCTCTGCTTCCAACTTTGTGGCAACAGTTTGGGGAAGGCCCTTTCCTGTTTCAGCATGACAATTCCCCTGTGCACAAATAAAGGTCCATACAGAAATGGTTTGTTGAGATTGTTGTGGAGGAACTTGACTGGTCTGCACAGAGCCCTGACCTCAACCCCATCGAACACCTTTGGGATGAATTGGAACACCGACTGCGAGCCAGGTGTAACCGCCCAACATAAGTGCCTGACCTCACTATGGCTCTTGTGGCTGAATGGAAGCAAGTCTCTGCTGCAGTGTTCCAACATATAGTGGAAAGCCTTCCCAGAAGAGTGGAGGCTGCTATAGCTGTCAAGGGGGCACCAACTCCATATTAATGCCCATAATTTTGTAATGAAATGTTCGACTATCAGATGTCCACATACTATTGGTCAGGTAGTGAATCTGTGAGGAACAGATGCATATCTGTATTCCCAGTCATGTGAAACCCATTGATCAGGACCTAATGTATTTATTTCAAGTTAATGATTTCCTTATATGAACTGTAACTCCGTAAAATCTTTGAAATTGTTGTATGTTGCGTTTATATTTTGTTCAGTGTATAATATCTAAGCATATAAAATGAAACAACGGCAAACACAACAACATTGGTTTGCTTGTTTGTTCCATGCAGACGTTCTGTGAGTGTGTACCCAGCACCTCCCAGCTTAAACACCGTTGGTCAGACTCAGACACAGTCAGAGAGACCCCATCACCCACCAAGGTAAGAACACACAGACTCACACAGACTCACACAGACACACACACATACACACACTTAGAACACACCTTGATATCTCACATACACCAAAACATATACTATCGCCCAACCTGCAATCTTTTACCATACAATTCACACTATGAAATAATGTATTATAATGATCATTTCTGACAGGTTAGCTCTTACTTCTTAAAATAATGGTCCATTACATGGTATTTTCTATTTGTGGTGAAATGCATTTATGTTTGGATGTAAATCATCTAGTTTAATGTAGCTCATCATGTGACTAAAGCTAAGGTGAGTCTTCAGGTCTCATGCACATTTACATTGATTCACCAAGTTCTTATTTCAGCCATTGTCACAGATGGAGATTTGAAGTGTCCTCATGAAGAGGAGAGGAGAGCGGATATGAGGGAGAGGAAATGATAGGAGAGAAGAAGAGAGGACTGGAGAGGAAATGAGAGGAGAGGATAGGAGAGGAGTAAAGAGAAGAGGGGAGGAGAGGAGAGTGGAGAGGAGAAGAGAGGAGAGGATATGAGGATATGTTTGGCGTAAAAGCAACACAGCTCATCACCCTGAACACACCGAACCCACTGTCAAACATGGTGGTGGCAGCATCATGGTTTGGGCCTGCTTTTCTTCAGCAGGGACAGGGAAGATGGTTAAAATTGATGGGAAGATGGATGGAGCCAAATACAGGACCATTCTGGAAGAAAACCTGATGGAGTCTGCAAAAGACCTGAGACTGGGACGGAGATTTTTCTTCCAACAAGACAATGATCCAAAACATAAAGCAAAATCTACAATGGAATGGTTCAAAATAAACATATCCAGGTGTTAGAATGGCCAAGTCAAAGTCCAGACCTGAATCCAATCGAGAATCTGTGGAAAGAACTGAAAACTGCTGTTCATAAATGCTCATCCAACCTCACTGAGCTCGAGCTGTTTTGCAAGGAGAAATGGGAAAAAATTTCAGTCTCTCGATGTGCAAAACTGATAGAGACATACCCCAAGCGAGGAGAGGATGACTAAAGCATGTCCCTGTCATTAGCTGTACAGAACAGCTCGGCGTGGCTCAAGGGATCTAATGGCATATGTATGCTCTCTCTGTCTTTGCCTGTCTCGCTTTCTCTTTCTCCATGTTTCATTCCTCATCGATCCCTCACTCCACCTCCCCTTCTCCCCATCTCTGTCACTCTCTCTTTTTCTATCTGAGGAGAGCAGGATGAATACTGAGGAGCTCATCTACATGGAGGATTATAGCGCTCCTTCACAATGCCCTCCTTGCCCCATCAGTGTCTCCATCACCATGGTGATCGCATTCAGGGGATTATCAGATATTAAAAGTCACATCTGAGTGCAGAGCAGAAGAGGTGGTAAACCTTGACTCTAAAGAAATACCTAAATGAACCGTGGATTAAGCTTGTGCTGCTTTGCACATAAAGACGGAAATTATTGTAACAGGATCTGAGTACGTGTGGGATGGTACAGAATATGCGTGTGTGGAGGTCTGTGGGCTCTGTATGTAAAAAGATAGAATGTGGGTGCGTGTGTCTGCATGTGTGTGAGTGCATCACAGGAGGCCGCTGAGGGGAGAACTGCTTATAATAATGGCTGGAATGGAGTTAATGAAATGGTATCAAACATATGAAAACCATGTATTCGATACCATTCCACCTATTCTGCTCCAGCCGCTACCACGAGCCCGTGCTCCCCAATTAAGAGCATCAATCATTGTGTATCTCAAATGGTTTTCTACTTACAGTGCCTTGCGAAAGTATTCGGCCCCCTTGAACTTTGCGACCTTTTGCCACATTTCAGGCTTCAAACATAAAGATATAAAACTGTATTTTTTTGTGAAGAATCAACAACAAGTGGGACACAATCATGAAGTGGAACGACATTTATTGGATATTTCAAACGTTTTTAACAAATCAAAAACTGAAAAATTGGGCGTGCAAAATTATTCAGCCCCTTTACTTTCAGTGCAGCACACTCTCTCCAGAAGTTCAGTGAGGATCTCTGAATGATCCAATGTTGACCTAAATGACTAATGATGATAAATACAATCCACCTGTGTGTAATCAAGTCTCCGTATAAATGCACCTGCACTGTGATAGTCTCAGAGGTCCGTTAAAAGCGCAGAGAGCATCATGAAGAACAAGGAACACACCAGGCAGGTCCGAGATACTGTTGTGAAGAAGTTTAAAGCCGGATTTGGATACAAAAAGATTTCCCAAGCTTTAAACATCCCAAGGAGCAGTGTGCAAGCGATAATATTGAAATGGAAGGAGTATCAGACCACTGCAAATCTACCAAGACCTGGCCGTCCCTCTAAACTTTCAGCTCATACAAGGAGAAGACTGATCAGAGATGCAGCCAAGAGGCCCATGATCACTCTGGATGAACTGCAGAGATCTACAGCTGAGGTGGGAGACTCTGTCCATAGGACAACAATCAGTCGTATATTGCACAAATCTGGCCTTTATGGAAGAGTGGCAAGAAGAAAGCCATTTCTTAAAGATATCCATAAAAAGTGTTGTTTAAAGTTTGCCACAAGCCACCTGGGAGACACACCAAACATGTGGAAGAAGGTGCTCTGGTCAGATGAAACCAAAATTGAACTTTTTGGCAACAATGCAAAACGTTATGTTTGGCGTAAAAGCAACACAGCTCATCACCCTGAACACACCGAACCCACTGTCAAACATGGTGGTGGCAGCATCATGGTTTGGGCCTGCTTTTCTTCAGCAGGGACAGGGAAGATGGTTAAAATTGATGGGAAGATGGATGGAGCCAAATACAGGACCATTCTGGAAGAAAACCTGATGGAGTCTGCAAAAGACCTGAGACTGGGACGGAGATTTTTCTTCCAACAAGACAATGATCCAAAACATAAAGCAAAATCTACAATGGAATGGTTCAAAATAAACATATCCAGGTGTTAGAATGGCCAAGTCAAAGTCCAGACCTGAATCCAATCGAGAATCTGTGGAAAGAACTGAAAACTGCTGTTCATAAATGCTCATCCAACCTCACTGAGCTCGAGCTGTTTTGCAAGGAGAAATGGGAAAAAATTTCAGTCTCTCGATGTGCAAAACTGATAGAGACATACCCCAAGCGACTTACAGCTGTAATCGCAGCAAAAGGTGGCGCTACAAAAGGTGGCGCTACAAAGTATTAACTTAAGGGGGCTGAATAATTTTGCACGCCCAATTTTTCCGTTTTTGATTTGTTAAAAAAGTTTGAAATATCCAATAAATGTCATTGCACTTCATGATTGTGTCCCACTTGTTGTTGATTCTTCACAAAAAATACAGTTTTATATCTTTATGTTTGAAGCCTGAAATGTGGCAAAAGGTCGCAAATTTCAAGGGGGCCGAATACTTTCGCAAGGCACTGTATCTAATGACCGGATGAAGACCGTCATCCAGCCATCAGCCTAGGTTGTGTCTGCTGCTGTGGTATAGGAGGACAGTGGTCCTACATCCCAGTGGTGGTCCTACCTCCCAGTGTGTGTCCTCTCTCATCCCATGGGGGGAGGGGGGGGGCATAAAGAGAGAGGATCTGGCTGAAAATACAGTTATAGAACCCATTGCCCTTTATGGTTGTGAGGTCTTGGGTCCACTCACCAACCAAGAATTCACAAAATTGGACAAACACCAAATTCAAACTCTGCATGCAGAATTCTGCAAAATTATCCCCTGTGTACAACATAAAACACAAAATAATGCATGCAGAGCTAATTATCCAAATCCAGAAAAGAGAATTCTACAAATTCTACAACCACCTAAAAGGAAGCGATTCCCAAAACTTCCATAACAAAGCCATCACCTACAGAGAGATAAACCACCCACATCACTACAACACTGTATATAATATGACATAATATGACATTTGAAATGTCTTTATTCTTTTGGAACTTCTGTGAGTGTAATGCCTACTGTTCATTATTATTATTTATTTAACTTTAGTTTATTTATTTCACTTGCTTTGGCAATGTTAACATATGTTTCCCATGCCAATAAAGCCCTTGAATTGAATGTAACTGAATTGAGAGAGAGCGAGAGAGAGAGAGAGAGAGAGAGGGGGGCAGAGAGACAAAGAGCCCCTTTGAATTTAGAGAGAGAGAGAGAGAGAGAGAGAGAGAGAGAGAGAGAGAGAGAGAGAGAGAGAGAGAGAGAGAGAGAGAGACTGAATCCAGTCAGTAATTACCGAGTGGCTTCCTACTGAGAGATGGAGAGACTCATTAACAAAAGCACTGTTTAGACAGGGTTTGAGTGGTTTAGCTTGGCTCAATGGAATTATACAGACAGAAATTGTATTGTGTGTTTGGGGGTGGGTCTCTCTGAGTGGATGTAGTACTGTATGTAAGAGGTGTAAGGGGGGGGGGGGGGGTGAAGAGTGTTATATTTGTTCCTTCCTTTGTGTGTCACAAGTTAAAGAACGTAGATCAGCTTAGATCACCATCTCCTTGTCTATCCATCTCCCCTTTTCTGCTCTGCCTGTATGTGCTGGTCTCCTTTCCAGGGTTTTAACCAAGCCCTTGCTTAGCTTTGATATGTGTCAATGGCTACTATCAATGTGCTATTGTGATTATTGAGAGATCCCCCAATAACTAAATAATACACTGAGAGTACAAAACATTAAGGACCCCCCACTGCCTACACACAGTACCCCGTAATTTCAAAGTGGAATAGTGTTTTTGACATTTTTACTTATTAATTAAATGTTCAAACTAAAATGTATTGTCAATAAGTATTCAACCCCTTTTTTATGGAAAGCCTAAATAAGTTAAGGGGTAAACATTTCCTTAACAACTCACATAGTAAGGGCTCCTGAGTGGTGTAGTGGTCTAAGGCACTGCATCTCAGTGATAGAGGCATCACTACAGACACCCTAGTTCGATTCCAGGCTGTATCACAACTGGCCGTGATTGGGTCCCATAGGTCAGCGCACAATTGGCCCAGCGTCGTACAGGTTTGCTGGTGTAGGCCGTCATTGTAAATAAGTATTTGTTCTTAACTGACTTGCCTGGTTAAATTAAATAATAAATACATTTACAAATAAGTTGCATGGGCTCACTCTGTGAGACTTTCCCTGAAAGATTCACAGTTGTAATCGCTGCCAAAGGTGCTTCTACTAAGTATTGATTTAAGGGTGTGAATACTTATGTAATTGACATATAAAGCACGTGCAAACACACACATAAATGCACACTGGTACTCACACACAGTACAGACACAAATGCTGCTTGACATGCAGAATGAAATTGGATTGTTCTTTGCCTGCATGTCGACTGAGAGAAAACAGACAACTAATTGTGATGCGTGAAAAGATGCCCCGGAGCTGCATCCTGACTGACTGCATCTGGTCTTGGAAAAAGAAGTGATGCAACCACATAACGCAACACAGCTTGGGCACGTGTGTGTGTGTGTACAGTATGTGGCATCAGTATGTGTGTGTTCGTATGTAAACAGAGAAGTCCTGTCATCCTGTAGCAGCTGGAGAATGGCTCTCTCTCTCTCTCTCTCTCTCTCCAGGCGCCTCTGTCCCCATCATTTTCCTTCCTTAACCAGCAGCCTCCTCTACTCCCAGACTCTGTTGTTGTCAGGAGTCAAACTATTGTTTGTGTTATGCGCCTCTGGGCTTTGTTCCTCCCCAATGAGTTTGGGTGCATATGTCAGCTCTGTATGTGTACTGAATGTGTGTTCATGAAACTGGGAATTACTGAATAGAAGTGTCTCTACTCCTAACACAGCTGAAATACACTGGGAGTGAACACACACACACACACACACACACACACACACACACACACACACAACACACACACACACACACACACACACACACACACAGAGAGAGCCATGACGTCCACATCTGTGCTTGGAGGCTATGAATAAACACAGTGATGAAGAAGTGGCTCTCTGGAAAACAGGGTGTATACCACAGAGAGACACACAGTGATAAAACATCACATACTGTAGCACACCATTAGCTGGCCATTAGCATGGTCCACTGTGCCTCTACTGCCAATTTACATATTCATTATCTCATACACACACTAAGTATGAAATCAGTCATGCTAACACATACACGCACACACACAGAGCCATACTTACACAAACACACACACACACACACACACACACACACACACACACACACACACACACACACACACACACACACACACACACACACCCATGACTCAGGGTCATGTGCACACATGCTCGCTCTCACACACACACAAACACACGCACACACATACAGTTCTGATGAGTGCATTATCCAGTGGGAAATAAGTGTAATCATGTGAGGTGGATATGGGGAAGATAGGAGTTGTGAATCATACAGTGGTAGTGTAGGACATACCCCTCTCCTCTCCTCTCTCCCATACACACATGGTAATTAAGATGAAGAGATGAAGATCACTTTATTGGTCAATTTTAAGCAAGGACCAAATGAAATTTCACTTCCGCTTCAAACCCAACCCCTCCGAAAGACACACATACATAAACAGGTTTTTGGAGCGGGTGCTGCCACACTTGATGCGCAGGGAGCTGTTGCTGTGAGGGTTAAGTGCCTTGCTCAAGGACACAACAACAGGCAATAGCATCTAAAATTTTGAGACCAGCAACCCTTTGGTTGTCAGCTCAATTGCTGACAGATTTTTTCAGTTGGACCTGGGATTAAAACTGACAACCCTCTGGTTGCTTTCTCGCATCTCCAACAGCTAGGCTACCTGCCGCCCTAAAAGTACGTTTAATTGTCACATACACCATGGCAAGATTGCTCCCAATTGTCAAATCTTTTTTAGTGTCTTTTTAATGACACTTCTATTGATGTCTTTCTCTCTCACTTTTTTCTTCATACTTTCTCTCTCGCTCTGGCTCTCTCACACTTTCTATCTCTCTTTGCTTCTTACTCTTTCTGCCTTCCTCTCTCTCTTTCTCTCCCCTTCTCTCTCCCATTCTCTCTCTTCCCTTCTCTATATCTCTCTGAAGTGGGAGTGAGAATTGAACCTGTTTCCCTGCTGTGTTCATCCCCAGAGGTATTTTAAACTGGGACTCTGGCTCAGATTCTCCTCAATACGCTACATACTGTATCTCTTCTCTTCAAAAACAACATATGTTGCAGAAAACATGTTTTCTATCGGGCTTTTTCCAGCTTTCAGACTTTTGATGTTTATTTTTTTGTGGGTTCAGTTTTGATGCAGAAGTAGTGTATGGTGGTTAATGAGCTATGGGAAAAGATATTGCTCATAACAAACTTTCGTTAATAAAGGACGGGTTGTGAAATGTGATGCCTCAAATATTGAATTCCTGTAAACAGCACTAATCTTCAATTATAGAGCAACAAGAACAAAAAATGTCTGTCTGTCGGTTTAACATTCCACTTTTATTTTGTCCCTCCCTCCATCCCACCCTCCCTCCCTCCCTGTAGAGGATGAGCTGCAGCTACCTCCTGTGCACCATCCTCCTCTTCGTCGCCGTCCTTCTGGCCGTCACGGCAACCGGCACCATCCTCTTCATGAACCACTACCAGGCCCCGCCCATGTCTGACGGCCCACCCCACATCTCAACCAATCCGGACGAGGCCAACGCCCTGGTAACCGTGGAGAGGGGCGACGGCTCACGCATCAACATCTTCATCGACCCCAACTGTCCGGACTACAACGGGAACTTCCTACGCCTGGAAGGGGTGCAGACATCGCTGCTCCACTCGCTGACCGACCACGACACCGACCTGAAGTCGGTCAAAGGTCAAGACCGGGCGCTGCTGGTCAACCTTGCTGAGGAGGTGGCCAAACTGTCAGCCCACGCTGGTCAGCTGAAGATGGACTACGAGTCTCTGAGACGAGGCCAGGGGAGTCTGGGGCAGGACCTGAACACACTGCAGACAGAGCAGGGACGCCTCATACAAGTAAGCTAGTATTTAATTTTTTGTATTTTTTATTTATCCTTTATATAACCAGGAAGGGCTCATTGAGATTTGAAATCTCTTTTTCATGAGCATCCTGGCCAAGATAGGCAGCACCAAGTCATTACACAATTACAGACAGACAACATGAAAAACTATAGGTAATCTAGTAAAACCATAGAATTCACAAGAGTATATCAAAATCATAAAACAGCTAATTAAAACATTGACAGGTCAGGGAATCAGCCTCAAAATCCTTCATCAATGATTTAAAAAGACCAATCGGGACAAGTTCTTCCAGTTTAAAAGTATTTTGTAAGGCGTTCCAAGCCAAGGGCGCAGAGTGAATAAAATCCCTTTTACCAAATTCAGTTCGGACGTTTGGAGCAGTTAGCAGGATAAAGTCCTGCGAACAAAGAGAGTACCCACCACATTTCTGAACAATACATATTCCCAAATAAAATGGTAGTACACCCAAAATGACTTTGTAAATAAATGTATACCCGTGACCCAACCTATGATTTACTAGAGAAGGCCAGCCAACCCTTGTATATAAAGTGCAGGGGTGCGTAAGGGTTTTGCAGTTTAAAATAAATCTCAATGCTCCATGGTAAAGGGTGTCAATTGATCTCAAACACTGAGTGGAAGCATTCATATATAAAATATCTCCATAGTCTAGTGAAGGCATAAATGTTGCTTATACTCCTTCTGGCTTCAAAAGAAAAACAGGCCTTATTCTTAAGCTTAAATTGACACAAGGTATGTTGAACAGTATAAAAAGCAGTTTGCAAGTTCTGGAAAGCTTTTGTGGGAGATGAGATACAACAATAAATAACAGTATCATCAGCATAAAAGTGAACTTGAGCATTTGCACATTTTTGTCTCAGTTATTTACATAAATAGTGAATAAGAGGGGACCAAGTGCAGAGCCCTGGGGCACACTATTACAGACAGACAATTTAACAGACATGGGCCCATCAAATTAGGTGCACTGAGTTCTATCAGACAGATAGTTATCAAACCATGCAACTGCATGCTCCGAAATACCTATGCTCAACAATCTCTGCCTCAATATAGCATGATCAACTGTATCAAAAGCCTTAGAGAGATCAATAAAAAGTGAGACACAGTGCTGTTTTTTGTCAAGGGCTTCAGTGATATCATTTAAAACCTTCATGGCTGCTGTACTTGTGCTATGCTTCTTCCTGAAGCCCGATTGGTACATTGATAAAATAGAGTTAGTATTAGCTGTTCTCTAACAAGGGTTTCAAGTATTTTCGCCAGGGGTCACAGCTTTGAGATTAGACTATACTTGTTTAAAAGAGTCGTATCTCCCAGTTTTAAACGTGTTTGGACAAATGCTGATTTCCAGATCTTTGGAATTTCATTACATTCCAGGGTTAGATTGAACAGTATCAGCTATGAAATCAGCTGCCAGTTTTAAAAAGCAGGGATCAAGAAGATCAGGACTTGCAGGCTTTCTCTGATCTAAGAATTTCATGGCTTTATGTACCTCCTGCACTGAGAATGACAAAAAGCTAAACATTTGACCAGCTCTCACCGGTTCATCCACACAGGGTTGTACAGAGCCAGAGGATACTGAATGAAACAGCCTACTAGATGATACAAAGTGCTCATTGAAACAATTCAGCATTTCAATTTGACCATATACAGCAAGAGTCTTTCAATGCACATGACGGTAATGCATTAACATTCCTGTTACCAGACATAGACTTAATAGCTTTCCAACAAAGTCTCGGGTCATTCAAATTATCAGTGGTAACAGACATACATTTTTCAAACTTGGCCTTCCTGAGAAGAAAATAACACTTGTTTCATAGCTGCCTGAAAAGAAGCCAATCAGCATCAGAACATGATTTCCTTGCTTTAGCCCAGGCTAGATTACATTTCTGAATAATACAAGACAGCTCAGAAGAAAACCATGGATTATCCCACCCCTTAACTCTGAACCTGTGGAATGGGGCATGTTTGTTTACTATTTGGAAAAAAACATAATTTAATAATTTCCAGGTAGTTCCACATCAGGAATAAGCTTAAACTTGCTCCAGTCAAAATAAAACAAATCATGAAAGAAAGTCTGCTAATAAAAATCTTAACATTTCTATTACGCATAAAGCGTTGGTTTGTCTAAGGAACCCTGGTATATCCAACAGCAACAACTGTGCAATGGTCACTTAAATCATTACAAAAAACACCAACTGCAGAATATTTATGTGGAACGTTTGTCAATATCAAATCAATCAGGGTAGATTTCTTTGGACATTTGAAATTTGGGCGGGTGGGCGAGTTTATCAACTGGGTAAGATTCATAGAATTACAAAACATTTTAAAATCAGACACCTGCTTTACCCAACACCAGTTGAGATCATTTCACTGAAGTTTAGACATAAGGTGCAAGAGAAGAAAATGCATCACCGAGAGCAGAGGGGGGTCTATAACAGCCAATCACAGTTGTAGAGAGACCCTTTGAAACCTCAAGATTCAAAGCAAGAAATTCCAACAGTTTACAAATAGTTTCAGACTTTGCCACACTTACAAGGAATGTAGTCTTTACATATATAGCCATATCCCTAACATTCTTTACTCTATTAGTGTGATACGCATTGTAACCCTTTATGCAAATATCCTTATCAAGAACAGACTTGCTGAGCCAGGTTTCAGAAAACACAATTACATCAGCTGATCATCAGTTGATTTAGCCCAAATCCTAACCCCATAAACTTTTAACAGGCTGCGTACATATAAATGAAAAATACCAAAACCAGATCTAGATTTAAAATCAGAGGGGGTTTTGAAAAATTGCATATTAGGGTCAGGTTGCACGTTACCTGAAAACAATAACAGAAGAATAACTAAGCACCTGTAACGGCAGATTTCCTCCTCTTCGTCTGAAGAGGAGTAAGGATCGGACCAAGATGCGGCGTGGTAGGTGTTCATGACGAATTTTAATAAGAAAAGCCTGAACACTATGAAATACAAAACAATAAACGATAACATGAAATGAACCAAATCGAAACAGTCCCGTGTGGCACAAACACTGGCACAGGAAACAAACACCCACAATCCAACAGTGAAACCCAGTCTACCTAAGTATGATTCTCAATCAGAGACAACTAATGACACCTGCCTCTGATTGAGAACCATACTAGGCCGAAACAGAAAACCAAACATAGAAACACCAAACACACTGCCCACCCCAAATCACGCCCTGACCATACTAAATAAGGACAAAACAAAGGAAAATAAAGGTCAGAACGTGACAGTACCCCCCCCAAAGATGCGGACTCCGGCCGCAAAACCTGAGCCTACAGGGGAGGGTCTGGGTGGGCGTCTGTCCGCGGTGGCAGTTCTGGCGCGGGACGTGGACCCCACTTCACCAAAGTTCTAGTGCGCCTCTTCGCCCGCCTCCATGGCCTCTTTAAAGCAGCGACCCTCGCCACCAACCTTGGACTAGGAACCCTAGACATGGGTCCCGAATGGACAGGGGATTCCAGCAGCGCCGGACAGGCGGGAGACTCCGGCAGCTCTGGAGTGAAGGGCGATTCTGGCATCGCCTGGCTGACTGACTGCTCTGGCAGATCCTGGTTGGCTGGCGACTCTGGCAGCTGCTGGCTAGCTGGTGGCTAGCTGGTCGCTCTGGCAGACCTTTATTTTCCTCTAGCAGCTCAGGACAGACGGGAGACTCTGGTAGCTCTGGACAGACGGGAGACTCTGGCAGCTCTGGACAGACGGGAGACTCTGGCAGCTCTGGACAGACGGGAGACTCTGGCAGCTCTGGACAGACGGGAGACTCTGGCAGCTCTGGACAGACGGGAGACTCTGGCAGCTCTGGACAGACGGGAGACTCTGGCAGCTCTGGACAGACGGGAGACTCTGGCAGCTCTGGACAGACGGGAGACTCTGGCAGCTCTGGAGAGGAGGAAGGCTCTGGCAGCTCTGGAGAGGAGGAAGGCTCTGGCAGGAGACCCTGTAGGCAGAAGACGGAGAGACAGCCTGGTGCCGGGGGCTGCCACCGGAGGGCTGGTGCCTGGAGGTGGTACAGGATAGACCGGACTGTGCAGGCGCACTGGAGCGCTTGAGCACCGAGCCTGCCCAACCTTACCTGGTTGAATGCTCCCCGTAGCCCGACCAATGCGGCAAGGTGGAATAGGCCGCACTGGGCTGTGCTGGCGAACCGGGGACACCATGCGTAAGGCTGGTGCCATGTACGCCGGCCCAAGGAGACGCACTGGAGACCAGATGCGTAGAGCCGGCTTCATGGCACCTGGCTCGATGCCCACTCTAGCCCGGCTGATACGAGTAGATGGAATGTACCGCACCGGGCTATGCACCCGCACCAGGGACACAGTGAGCTCCACAGCATAACACGGTGCCTGCCCGGTCCCTCTCGCTCTCTGGTAAGCACAGGAAGTTGGCGCAGGTCTCCTACCTGGCTTCGCCGCACTCCCTGTGTGCCACCCCCCTAAGACATTTTTGGGGCGGCCTCTCGGGCTTCCTTGCCTGCCGCTTTCCCTTGTATCACTGGCTCCTCTCTCCGGCTGCCCCTGCTCTCCTAGCTGCCTCCACCTGTTCCCATGGGAGGCGATCCCTTCCAGCCAGGATCTCCTCCCATGTGTAGCAACCCTTGCCGTCCAAAACGTCCTCCCATGTCCAGGAGTCCTGACATCGCTGCTGCTGCTGCTGCCCGTTACCTCGCCGCTTGGTCCTCTGTTGGTGGGTGTTTCTGTAACGGTAGATTTCCTCCTCTTCGTCTGAAGAGGAGTAAGGATCGGACCAAGATGCGGCGTGGTAAATGTTCATGACGAATTTTAATAAAAAAAGCCTGAACACTATAAAATACAAAACAATAAACGATAACATGAAATTAACCTAACCGAAACAGTTCCGTGTGGCACAAACACTGACACAGGAAACAAACACCCACAAACCAACAGTGAAACCCAGGCTACCTAAGTATGATTCTCAATCAGAGACAACTAACGACACCTGCTTCTGATTGAGAACCATACAAGGCCGAAACAGAAACACAAACATAGAAACACAAAACATAGATTGCCCACCCCAACTCACGCCCTGACCATACTAAATAAAGACAAAACAAAGGAAAATAAAGGTCAGAACGTGACAGCACCTCTGTTTAATAACCTTGCACGGCTTCTCTTTTTTAAGAGACCTACTGCAAGTGAATTCTACAAGTGAGTTTCCAGACAATACAAAATAGTCATATAAAACAATTAAACTTTGGTAGTGACACAAGTTCATACTGTTCACATCATGCCACAAATGCATCAGTACTTGGACTAGTGGACCGAGTGAAAAAGAGAGTTCCCGCAGACACAATGTCTAATGGACGGGAGAGCACATTGTCAGATGTACTCACCCAGCAACAATGTTCGTGTACTCCAGTGTTCAGTAAAATCAGTGCACAAAGCAATACCACAAAAATTGTCATTTTCTTTAAGAGATGTAAGAAATAGTGGCCAAGGAAAGGTAAGGGGAGAGAGGGACTGAGTGTACGTATGAGTCTGTATGCGAGTGTGTGCACGTGAGTAGATTGGGTGTTGGGGTCGATTGAGAGAACAGGGATTGTTGAGCTCCCTCTAACAGCCATGCGGAGAGCGAAGAGGTGCAGCTTGGAAGAGACACTCCGCGGATGGAAAACTGAGGATAGAACCCAGGCCAGCCAGAGTGGGTTACTTTGGTAAAAGTAAAGAAGTGCAAGTAGCAAAAATGTATCTGAGTTGAGGGAGACGCGCGATCTTTACACCAGCTAAACTAAATAGTTTGCACTACACAACAAGGAAATTGTAGATTTGCTTCACCATAAATGAATAGGTCATTAGTAGGTTAAAATCTACTAGTCACAGACAAACGACTTGACATGCTGCCATCTTGGATTGACGAGTGGATGTGCCTGCGTACTTTGTATACAGTACAGTACAGACAGGGCTACAGTAGTTGATCTTTGTGTGTGTCTGAGGCTGCTTGACTGACAGGGCTCAGACAGTAGATGAGTGTTGACTGACGGTCTCTCCCATGTACCTAACACACCAAGGAAATTGAAGCGTGCTTATCATCATCTAAACCTGTGAGGTAGACACGCACACACATAAACACACTCACATGCACACACAAAAATGCAAGCACACACATGCACATACAAACACAGTGGAGGAGTGTTGGTCAGTTAATTGGAGTCTTCCTTCTGGCCACTACAGTAACAGACCAAAACACTCTGGTACAGCTAAGCATATAGAGACAGAGCATGTGTTCTAAATGGCACCCTATTCCTTATAGTAGGTCATTACTTTTGGCAAAGCCATATGCACCCTTCATATGGAATAGGGTGCCATTTGAGATGCACAAGAGACTGTGTGAGTGTGTACTTGTCTAGCTAAAGACACCTATTACCCAATACTGCTGGAAAAAACATTCACATGTCTCATATTCTCCTAATGAATGCCTGAATTTGTTCGACTGAGCTTCCTTTAAACGTTTGACCTAAGCCCACCCTTCTGTACTTCTCTCGTTCTGTTCCACTCTCCTTCTCATTACTTCTTATCTCACCCTGCCTCATTGGTGAAACATACCTAGAAGGAAACAAAATAGTGAAAAATATAGTGAGAAAGGAATAAGAGAGAGAGGATTCTTCCCTGAGTTGCTGCTGCAGGAGCCGGTGCTCGTTGCTATTTAGGAACTAAAACCAAGACAGGAGGAAAATAGAGAAGCATCCTGAAGCCTTTGGTGTTCTAGGGTTCTTCTGTTATTCTCTTCAAACAGAGCTGTAAAGGCCTTCTCGTTATCAAAGCCCAGGTTCAAACCAGACCAGGAACACTGAACATAGGCAGCGAATGGAGGAAGAGCGGGGGGTGTGGGGTTTGGTGGGAGAGGGGTACAGCAAAGCCACGGTTAAAAATAGACATACAGGAGAGAAGGGCTTTGAATTGTGAATGTGTCGCTCCCTGCTAGCACTTCTATTGTAGCAGGAAGAGGGGATGTGAGAGTAGTCATTATAGTACTGCATATGGTATACTGTATATCTGTGTGTCAAGCAGAAGCTAGCAGAGCTAGGAGACCTGGGGCCCTTTTTCATTTACACTAGCTAACCCAGGAAGGGAAACAAGCTGCAGGAAGGGAAAAAAGATTAGCCCAGTGCAGCAAGACAATATATTTCCATCAATATCTGCATCTGGATTGCTGTTTGAGGTAACACCGCATACATTGACACTATGTGTGCCTAATTTTAGAGTGCTGAAGATTAGTATTTAGCAAAACTATTTTGAACTGGAATAAATGCTGCACTTTTAACAATGGCCAACACAATTACAGTCAAAATAGAAGATTGTAAGAAATACTGTTGCCTACTATTACTATATCCAACCCAAATCATTTTGTTGCTGCTACACTCTTAGAAGAAGAGGTGCTACCTGGAACCTAAAAGGGTTCTTCGGCTATCCCCATAGGAGAACCCTTTGAATACACTTTTTGGTTCCAGGTAGAACTCTTTCCACATGGGGTTCTACATTAAAACCAAAAGGGTTCTACCTGAAACCAAAAAGCTTTACCTGGAACCAAAAAGGGTTATCCTACGGGAACAGCCGAAGAACCCTTTGGAACCCATTTTTCTAAGAGAGTATCATGTATCCCAGTGGTTTTCAAAATGTTTGACCCACGACCCCAAAAAGCAGTGGTACAAAATGTGCAAACACCCGCACAAGATAGGCTACAGATTTAAATTGTGTTTTACACCTGCGTTTGGAGCTGAAAGTCATTCATGTTATCAGCCAATATCAATTAGGGCCATATCATGTCACTTCTCTGGAGTCCAGCGCAAGCAAAATCATACGGCCAATGTGTAGCAGTGGTTGCAGGATTGATTTGAAAGCGTCTTGCAGAGTGCTTGTTGCCAGCCGGGTAGTCCTGTTCTTCCTAACAAATATTGTAATAAATCCCCAGAAATTGTTACATCCTATAATATTGAAGGCAGTGTGATGTCACAGCTGCTTATCTTTAGACATACAGTATAGCCAGTAGCCACCCAAACTAGGCCTATCTGATATATAAATAATCAATCAAATCGCCAGATAGTCTATCGTTCTGGCAAAGATGAGTCAGTAGTAGATTGCTAAACTGTATTTTATATGTGTAATATAAATGTAGGCCTACTATGTTTTTGCCAGGCAAAACTGGAGGAAATGAAACAAGTTCTTTCTGGTCACTAATCTGGATATGCTCACCCACCTTTGCTTCCAATGCTGCTGACTGGTCATTAGTCAGTCAACAATCAAGATGCTAAACTTTTTGGTTCAGAAGCATACAGTGCATTCGCAAATAATTCAGACCCCTTGACTTTTTCCATATTTTGTTACGTTATAGCCTTATTCAAAAAGATATTAAATATGTTTTTCCCTCATCAATCTACACACAATACCCCATAATGACAAAGCAAAATCAGGTTTTTAGACATTTTTGAAAATGTATTATAAATACAAAAATGGAAATGTAACATTTACATGCAGTACCAGTCAAAAGTTTGGAGAGTTTTTCTGTATTTGTACTATTTTCTACATTGTAGACTAATAGTGAAGACATCAAAACTATGAAAAATTAACATATATGGAATCATGTAGTAAACATAAAAGTGTGCCTTGTTAAAGGTACATTTGTGGAATTTCTTTCCTTCTTAATGCATTTGAGCCAATCAGTTGTGTTGTGACAAGGTAGAGGTGGTATACAGAAGATAGCTTTATTTGGTAAAAGACCAAATCCATATTATGTCAAGAACAGCTCAAATAAGCAAAGCGAAACGACAGTCCATCATTACTTTAAGATATGAAGGCTAGTCAATGTGACTGTCGCAAAAACCACCAAGCGCTATGATGGAACTGGCTCTCATGAGGATCTCCACAGGAAAGGAAGACCCAGAGTTACCTCTGCTGCAGAGGATGAGTTCATTAGAGTTAACTGCAGATTGCAGCCAAAATGAATGATTCACAGAGTTCAAGTAACAGACACATCTCAACATCAACTGTTCAGAGGAGACTGCGTGAATCAGGCCCTCATGGTAGAATTCCTGCAAAGAAACTACTACTTAAGGACTTGCTTTTTCCATATTGGGCCAAGAAACACGAGCAATGGAAATTGGGTGGAAATTTGTCCTTTGGTCTGATGAGTCCAAATTTGAGATTTTTGGTGCCAACCGCCATGTCTTCGTGAGACGCATCTGTGGTTCGCACCGTGAAGCATGGAGAAGTAGTTGTGATGGTGTGGGTGTGCTTTGCTGGTGACACTGTCTGTGATTTATTTAGAATTCAAAGCACACTTAACCAGCATGGCTACCACCTCATTCTGCAGTGATACGCCATCCCATGCGGTTTGCGCTTCAAAGAACTATAAATCGTTTTTCAAAAGAACAATGACCCAACACACCTCCAGGCGGTGTAAGGGCTATTTGACCAAGAAGGAGAGTGATGGAGTGCTGCATCAGATGACCTGGCCTCCACAATCACCCGACCGCAACCCAATTGAGATGGTTTGGGATGAGTTGGAAGGCAGCGAACAAGTGCTCAGCATATGTTGCAACTTCTTCAAGACTGTTGGGAAAGCATTGTGGGTGAAGCTGTTTGAGAGAATGCCAAGCATGTGCAAAGCTGTCATCAAGGCAAAGGATGGCTACTTTGAACAATCTCAAATATAAAATATATTTTGATTTGTTTAACACTTTTTTTGGTTACTGCATGATATGTGTTATTATTTCATAGATTTGATGTCTTCACTTTTATTCTACAATGTAGAAAATAGTAAAAAATTAAGAAAGGTCGGATGGGGAGTGTCGCTACACAGCTATTTTAAGGTCTCTCCAGAGAAGTTTGATCAAGTTCATGTCATGTCTTTGGCTATTTTTTTTTGTTTGTTTGTATTTTACCTTTATTTAACCAGGCAAGTCAGTTAAGAACAAATTCTTATTTTCAATGACGGCCTAGGAACAGTGGGTTAACTGCCTGTTCAGGGGCAGAACGACAGATTTGTACCTTGTCAGCTCAGGGATTTGAACTTGCAACCTTTCGGTTACTAGTCCAATGCTCTAACCACTAGGCTACTATGCCGGATTAAGTGATATGACATGCTATTCTATAAAATCCTTTCTCTGTAATTAATATTATCCGATTAAGCTAATCATGTAAATGTAAATAACTAGAAAGTCGAGGGACCACGAAACAATGTTTATAGAGCTGTTATCTCCCAAATAAACTCTTAAAGACCTAGTAATATTTTACATCAATAGCAGTCAATATTAATCGTCACCTTATTTCAGTCTCATCCGAACACGAACCCTGCTTAACAAGTTGAATCAGCAATACAAAATTGGGTTTAATTATATATTTACTAAATACCTAACTAATCACACCGAATTACATTTACACAGAATGAAGCATACATTGATTACAAATTATGTCATAAAAGAAAACATCCCTAGAGACGGAACAGATATGACAGCTGGTTACACAAGCAAAGGGGGTTGGGTTTGAGTGAAAGAGCGGGAAGTCTTGAGGAACAAAGAGAGAAGCTATGTCTCTACCGGACCGTAGGCAGCTACTCTATCATAAATACAGAATATTATGCATTCTAAATTACCACTCATTTGGAAAAGGAAAATGCAATAAATATTTACTCTGCGCTGTGCTTCAATAGGTTGGTGTTAGATGGAAGGCCGTGTCCTTTGTCCTTTGATGCGTGTCTCTGGTGGTGAACGGGATACGTTGTAGTGTCGTCGTTGTGTGGTAGACGGGATACATCGTCTGTCCTTTCCTAGCCCACATTTACGGCTGCTGTTGCTAACTCTACGGCTAGGATGTCTCACTTCTTTAGTGAATAAGAGTTCAAAGGTCATACCATTCACAACTAAAGCTCACGCTGAGGTTGGCTTAGCTCTGTAGTTGACATGTTAGTCCATTTTAACGTATGGACCGTCATCCTCGGAACAGGAGGTTACATTTTCGTCAAGGGCTTATATATTGGAGGGAGAGAAGGGTGTGTTTCATAGTTTGTAACCCATGTCTCTTCACTGGGGCGGGCCACTGATTGAGCAGGGCTCTAACCTTATGAAAACCAAATTCTCTCATTTGGAAGCTAAAATTACATTTAATCTTTTCACAAATAGTTTCATATTCAAACATTTAAATTGCACAACAATTCCATGTGAATCTGATAACTTGAATGTGTAGACTTTCCAAGGTACAGTTTGTGTCATCCTGTCATCAGTCATAATGTCTCAGATGACAACCGAACTGACATCATATTCATTAAGTACCAACGCATACTTTCAACTGGTTCTATTACCAAAATATGGTTCCTTCCCCCCCCTTGTTTGATGTTTCCAGACTCTATGTTTAACAAAGGCTATTCAAGAGGCCTTCAGTAGAGTCAGAGAGAGAGGGAAGGGAGAAAGGTATTTATGGGGGGGTCATTAACCTTACCCACAGGCCAATGTCATGACACCGGGCTCTGGCTGGGCCACTCAAGGACATTCAGAGACTTGTCCCGAAGCCATTCTTGCGTTGTCTTGGCTGTCTGCTTAGGGTCGTTGTTCTGTTGGAAGGTGAATCTTCGCCCCAGTCTGAGGTCCTAAGTGTTCTGAAGCAGGTTTTCTTCAAGGATCTGTCTTTACTTTGCTCTGTTCATCTTTCCTTCGATCCTGACTATTCTCCCAGTCTCTGCCGCAAAAAAACATCCCCACACATTTCTTGATGGTGCAAAGTTTCCTCCAGACGTGACGCTTGGCATTCAGCCCAAACAGTTCAATCTTGGTTTCATCAGACCAGAGAGTCCTTTAGTTGCCTTTTGGCAAACCCCAAGCGGGCTGTCATGTGCCTTTTACTGAGGATTGGCTTCCATCTGGCCACTCAACCATAAAGGCCTGATTGGCGGAGTGCTGCAGAGATGGTTGTCCTTCTGGAAGGTTCTCCCATCTCTACAGAGGAACTCTAGAGCTCTGTCAGAGTGGCCATCGGATTCTTGGTCACTTCCCTGATCAAGGCCCTTCTCCACCAATTGCTCAGTTTGGCCGGGCGGCCAGCTCTAGGAACAGTCTTGGTGGTTTCTCTTTCCATTTAAGACTGATGGAGCCCACTGTGTTCTTGGGGACCTTCAATGCTGCAGAAATGTTTTGAGACCCTTCCCCAGATCTGTGCCTCGACACAATCCTGTCTCGGAGATCTACGGAAAATACCTTCAACCTCATTGCTTGGTCTTTGCTCTGACATGCACTGTCAACTGTGGGACCTTATATAGACAGGTGTGTGCCTTTCCAAATAATTTCCAATCAATTGGACTCCAATCAAGTTGTAGCAACATTTCAAGGATAATCTTTGGAAACAGGATGCACCTGAGCTCAATTTCGAGTCTTAGCAAAGGGTCTGAATCCTTATGTAAATAGAGTATTTCTGTTTTAACGTCTTTTCTCTTTGTCATTATGAGGTATTGTGTGTAGATTGATGAGGAAAATATTTCATTTGATCAATTTTAGAATAAGGCTGTAATGTAACAAAATGTGGAAAGAGTCAAGGGGTCTGAATACTTTCCGAATGCACTGTAGATAATAATTTAACAACAACTTGCAAGCAGTGGGTTCGCGGTAGGTTCAGAACAACTATAACAAAACATTTATTAAAATGTTATTCAAAACATTGGGGAAATAATAACACCAAAAATGGCATTTTGGAGAGTGGAAGGGCAAAGGGGCATGTGCTCTGCACAGGTAGAGCCCTATCTGAGGACTTGACTGCTGGAGATAGAAGAATGCTGTTTCTGTCTGGCCCCGGGAACCTTGTTACCAATTTTAATTAAAAAGGGAATTTAATTGGCAGGGCTTCAGTAGACATAGGCTACAGAATATACTGTGGTCCCCATTTGCTTGATTAAATACCAAAAACATAAAGGGCAAACTAAATCTGCAGAGGACAAAATGTTCTTTAGCTCCTCAAAAATATTTTTTTGTCAAAAATAATGCCCCTGCTGTTTGAGCCTGTCAAAAATCATATCAGTTCCTAGCCATGCAGGACTCATACTGTCCCCTATTGGCCCGTGGGTCCAAAGGCCTGATTGGCTGACCAGTGGCCCATGGCACTGCCTGTTCTTGTTGTCCCCTCATAGCGGAGATAGAGGGGTTGGAGAACAAGATAGGAACAGGGAGAGAGAATAATAAGAGAGTAGAGAGAGAGAGAAAGAAAGAGAGAGGGGAGGGGAGGGAGAGAAACCATAGACAGTGTATAGAGAGAGAAAGGGAAAAAGAGAGAGCGAGAGAAAGAGTGAGATCAAGATTGTGGCGGGGAGTGTGCAGCGGGGGCTAAGTGACGGGGACGGCGTTGTAGCAGAGCAGAGCCACGGCCCTGCATGATTGATTTCCTCTCGGAGCCGAGGCTACCGCTGGTGCTGGCTAGCCGCTCTGTGGTTTATGCGTATACAGACGCTGTTCCTCCCAGACACTTCAGTCTGACTGTCTGGTCTAATGGCTGCCTGTGGCAAGGGACAAGACATATGGTGACACAGAGCCGCTTGTGCCACGGTTAGTAATGGCCATGACTGCATGCATCACAGAGAGGCCTAGTAGAATGGTTACACCTCGCAACACAGAAAGGAACTGTTCCAAAATGCCCCTGAGGGAAGAGGAAGGATCACATTGGACAGAGATATGGACCATCGCAGAGTTAGGTTGCGTTTGTCACTTTGTGTCGATACAGTTCAACCTCAAACAATCACTGACTTCTGATCTCATATCATCTCTGCATAGAGAACAATACTCACTCTGTTACACATACTCTCCCTCTCTTACACAGACACACACACACTCGCACACACACGCACACACACACACGCGCACACACACACACACACACACACACACACACACACACACACACACACACACACACACACACACACACACACACATAGTCTTGCAACCCATTGTGACGCTGCTTTAGAAGGTTGTTGGAACTAATTGTATTGTGATCCTAATTGATATGTCAATCTGGGTTTACTGATAAGCTGAAGACAATTCTCTCCCGCCCTCCCTCTCCCCCTTCTACCTCACACTATAGACCCTTCTCTCTCTCTCGCTCTCTCTCTCTCTCTCTCCCTCTCCCCCTTCTCTCTCCCTCTTTACTATCAAATCAAGTCACTGATGACTCATCCAATCATTCACTCAAAATATGCACCCTCTCTCTCTCTCTCCCTCTCTCACACACACACACACACACACACACACACACACACACACACACACACACACACACACACACACACACACACACACACACACACACACACACACACACACACACACACACACACACACACAGTACAAAAGCACATACAAAACCCCATTTTCCGGTGTGCCCTCTCTCCTCAGTGTAAAATGGGTCATCTCCTTGGTGTGTGTAGAGGCCCTGTGCCGGTGTAACGTGATTGCAGCGGTGCCCGGTGTGTGTGTGCGTGTGTGTGTGTTGTGGTTATTGAGGCCAGTGGAAGGCCTGTAGGGTTTCTCTACTCTCATGCTGTTAACGCACCTGGCTATAGCTGACATAATGGAAGATCACAGGAGTCTAAGCCACTTATCTGTGGCTTTTTGCAGGGGCAGAGGTGTGTGTCAAATCAAATGAAATCTAATTGTATTTGTCACATGCGCCGAATACGGCAGGAGTAGACCTTACCGTGAAATGCTTACTTACAAGCCCTTAACCAACAATGCAGTTCAAGAAATAGAGTTAAGAAAATATTTACTAAATAAACTAAAGTAAAAAATAATCATGAAATCAAATCAAAAGTAACACAAGAAAAAAACGAGTCTATATACAATGTAAATGTAAATAGTCAATGTAGATAGTCCGGGTGTGGCTTGGGGGTAGAAGCTGGCTTGGGGGTAGAAGCTGTTAAGGAGCCTGGTCCTAGACTTGACACTCCTGTACCGCTTGCTGTGCGGTAGCAGAGTGAACAGTCTATGACTTGGGTGACTGGAGTCTTTGAAAATGGTTGGGGTCTTCCTCTAATACCGCCTAGTATATAGGTTCTGGATGTCAGGAAGCTTGGCCCCAGTGATGTACTGGGTCATACCCATTACCCTCTGTAGTGCCTTGCGGTCAGAGGCTAGGGGGTACGGCCCAGTACATTTACATTTTTTACATTTAAGTCATTTAGCAGACGCTCTTATCCAGAGCGACTTACAAATTGGACATCACTGGGGCCAAGCTTTCTGACATCCAGGACCTACAGTTGAAGTCAGAATTTACATACAAGGACCTTGTGAAGATGCTGGAGGAAACGGGTACAAAAGTATCTATATCCACAGTAAAACGAGTCTCACATAGATATAACCTGAAAGGCCCCTCAGCAAGGAAGAAGCCACTGCTCCAAATAGGTTTTCCAAATGGACAATGACCCCAAGCATACTTCCAAAGTTGTGGAAAAATTGCTTAACCTCCCAGGGGTAGGTGCGACACTTGCAACCCACATGTCCAATTGCCAGGGAAAATGCAGAGCGCCAAATTCAAATACATTTCTATAAAAATCTAACTTTCATTAAATTACACATGCAAGATAGCAAATTAAAGATACACTCGTTGTGAATCCAGCCAACATGTCAGAATTCAAAAAGGCTTTTCGGCGAAAGTATACGATGCTATTATCTGATGGTAGCACAACAGTAAACAATGAGAGAGTAGCATATTGTATGCAAATTGGAGTGGGTCTAAAGTTTTCTGCATGGTGCTGATGATCAGCCTTTCAAAGCACTTCATCGTTACCGACGTGAGTGCCACTGGGCTGTTATCGTTTAGTCATGTTACCTTAGCTTTCCTGGTTACAGGGACTGTAGTTGTCTGTTTGAAGTATGTAGGTATTACAGACTCAGTCTGGTAGAGGTTGAAAATGTCAGTGAAGACCTGACATGCTGACCTGTTTAACTTCTTACGGATCATTGGGACGCTAGCGTCCCACCTGGTGTCCCACCTGGCCAACAACCGGAATTTGCAGAGTGCCAAATTCAAATGACAAAAATCGAAATATTAAATATTCATGAAAATACAAGAGTTATACATCAGTTAAAAGCTTAACTTCTTGTTAATCTAGACGCTTTGTCAGATTTCAAAAAGGCTTTATGGCGAAAGCACACCATGCGATTATCTGAGGAGAAAAAATCACTTACCTTTGAAGATCTTCATCTGGTTGCAATCACAAGGGTCCCAGCTACATAGCAAAATTGTCATTTTGTTCAATATATCCCCCAAAAAGCATGTTTCATTGGTGCGCTTGACTCAGTAATCTTTGTGATAAAACGGATTGCACTGTGATAGACTGCATCCAATTTGTTGAGTAGGGTATTGCAAGCTATTTTATAAATGACATCGCCAAAGTCAAGTATTCGTAGGATGGTCAGTTTTACAAGGGTATGTTTGGCAGCATGAGTGAAAGATGCTTTGTTGCGAAATAGGAAGCCAATTCTAGATTTAACTTTGGATTGGAGATGTTTGATGTGGGTCTGGAAGGAGAGTTTACAGTCTAACCAGACACCTAGGTATTTGTAGTTGTCCACGTATTCTAAGTCAGAGCCGTCCAGAGTAGTGATGTTGGACAGGCGGGCAGGTGCAGGCAGCGATCGGTTGAAGAGCATGCATTTAGTTTTACTTGTATTTAAGGGCAATTGGAGGACTTTACAGTGTCCCAGAACTTTTTTGAGTTAGTGTTGCAGGAAGCAAATTTCTGCTTGAAAAAGCTAGCCTTGGCATTTCTAACTGCCTGTGTATAATGTTTTCTAGATTCCCTGAAAAGCTGCATATCACGTGGGCTCTTTCGATGCTAATGCAGAACGCCATAGGATGTTTTTGTGTTAGTTCTGGGCAGTCAGGTCTGGGGAGAACCAAGGGCTATATCTGTTCCTGGTTCTAAATTTTTTGAATCGGGCATGCTTATTCAAGATGGTTAGGAAGGCATTTAAAAAAAAATAACAACCAGGCATCCTCTACTGACGGGATGAGATCATTATCCTTCCAGAATACCCCGGGCCAGATCGATTAGAAAGGCCTGGTCGATTAGAAAGGCCTGCTCGCTGAAGTGTTCGGGGAGCGTTTGACAGTGATGAGAAGAGGTCACTTGACCGCTGACACATTACGGATGCAGGCAATGAGGCAGTGATTGCTGAGATCTTGGTTGAAGACAGCAGAGGTGTAAATATGAGTTCTGTTATACTCACAGACAATTTTTTTAACAGTTTTGGAAACTTCAGAGTGTTTACTATCCAATACTACCAATTATCTGTGTATCCTAGCTTCTGGGTCTGGGTAACAGGCAGTTTACTTTGGGCACCTCATTCATCCAAACTTAAGAAAACTGCCTCCTAGCCGCAAAGAAGTTATAGATCTTGCTCACATCGGCTATGGAGAGAGTGATCACACAGTTGTCCGGAACAGCTGTTGCTCTCATGCATGATTTAATGTTGCTTGCCTCGAAGAGAGCATAAAATGCATTTAGCTCGTCTTGTAGGCTCTCGTCACTGGGCAGCTCACAGCTGGGTTTCCCTTTGTAGTCCGTCTTATTTTTCAAGCCCTGCCACATCCGACGAGCGTCAGAGCCGGTTTAGTAGAAGTCATTCTTAGTCCTGTATTGACGCTTTGCCTCTTTGATCATTCGTCTGAGTCGACCTGATTAGTGTCCCACTCCTTAACCCTTGTATGGTGTTCATATTTTTGTTATTCACTCAACATTCTCAGGTCTGATGGACCCATAACGTTATTGGGTTTTAAAAACAATACAGCCATAAAAATGTATGTAAAAATACTTAATACGTAATACTTAGATTGCGTATTACTTAGATTATGTTGACTGAATAATATAATACAAGTAATATAGACAGCATACATGGTTAATATTTGTCAAATACAACAGGTGTAGACCTTACAGTGAAATGCTTACTTACAAGCCCTTAACCAACAATGCAGTTTTAAGAAAATACTTAAAAGTATGTAAGAAATGTAAGTAACAAATAATTCATAAAATAGCAAGGCTATGTACAGGGGGTTCCGGTAAAGAGTCAATGTGCGGGGGCACAGGTTAGTCAATGTAATTGAGGTAATATGCACGTGTAGGTAGAGTTATTAAAGTGACTATGCATAGATAAGAACAGAGGGTAGCAGCAGCGTATGGGGGGCAATGCAAATTGTTTGGGTAGCTATTTGATTGGATGTTCAGGAGTCTTATGGCTTGGGGGTAGAAGCTGTTTAGAAGCCTCTTGGACCTAGACTTGGCTCTCCGGTACCTCTGCTGTGCGGTAGCAGAGAGAACAGTCTATGACTGGGGTGGCTAGAGTCGTTGACAATTTTTAGGGCCTTCCTCTGACATGCCTGTTATAGAGGTCCTGGATGGCAGAAAGCTTGGCCCTGGTGATGTACTGCGCCATGCGCACTACCTTCTGTAGTGCCTTGTGGTCGGATGCCAAGCAATTGCCAGGCAGTGATGCAACCAGTTTGTGCTCTCGATTGTGCAGCTGTAGAACATTTTGAGGATCTAAAGACCCATGCCAAAATCTTTTCAGTCTCCTGAGGGGGAATAGGTTTTGTCATGCCCTCTTCACGAACTAAAATATAAAAGGCAAGTCTACACACCACATGAGGGACAGAGTTTTACTGTGTGTTTGTTGCAAATGTATTTCTTGCACTTGATGCATGTGTACTGTGTCTTCCTGTCCTTACTGGGTCCACACACATCACAGCGCTTCTTCTTGTTGCTACCGGCTAAAATCTAGAATGATGAAAAAACATAGTTCTGTAATTTTACATCTCACTCACTCACATATATACACTACCGCTCAAAAATTTGAGAACATCTTCTCATTTATGTGTTTTTCTTTATTTTTTCTCTTTTCTACATTGTAGAATAATAGTGAAGACATCAAAACTATGAAATAACACATATGGCATCATGTAATAACCAAAGAAGTGTTAAACAAATGTAAATATATTTAATATTTGAGATTATTCAAATAGCCACCCTTTACCTAACTTTTTTCACTCTTGGCATTCTCTCAACCAGCTTCATGTGGTTGTCAACTGGAATGCATTTCAATTAACAGCTGTGCCTTCTTAAAAGTTCATTTGTGGAATTTCTTTCCTTCTTATTAATGAGTTTGAGCTAATCAGTTGTGTTGTGACAAATTAGGGGGGTATACACAAGATAGCCCTATTTGGTTAAAGACCAAGTCCATATTATGGCAAGTACTGCTCAAATAAGCAAAGAGAAATGACAGTTCATCATTACTTTAAGACATAAAGGTTAGTCAATACGGAACATTACAAGAACTTTAAAGTTTCTTCAAGTGCTGTCGCAAAAAACATCAATCACCATGATGAAACTGGCTCTCACGAGAACTGCCACAGGAATGGAAGTCCCATACGTAGGAACAGGAATGGAAGTCCCAGATAAGTTCATTAGAGTTACCAGCCTCAGAAATTCATGTAACAGACACATCTCAACATCAACCTTTCAAAGGAGACTGTGTGAACCATGCCTTCATGTTCAAATTGCTGCAAGGAAAGCACTACTAAAGGACACCGATAAGAAGAAGAGAGTTGCTTGGGCCAAGAAACACGAGCAATGGACATTAGACCGGTGGAAATGTGTCTTTTGGAATGGAGTCCAAATTGGATATTTTTGGTTCCGACCGCCAAGCTGGTTTGGATGAGTTGGAATGCAGAGTGAAGGAAAAGCAGCCAACAAGTGCTCAGCATATGCGGTAACTCCTTCAAGACTGTTGGAAAAGAATTCCAGGGAAAGCTGGTAGGGGAAATGCCAAGAGTGTGCAAATCTGTCATCAAGGCAAAGAGTGTCTACTTTGAAGAATCTCAAATGTAAAATATATTTTGATTTGTTTAACACTTTTTTGGTTGCTACATGATTCCATATGTGTTATTTCATTGTTTTGATGTCTACAATGTAGAACATAGTAAAAACAAAGAAAACCCCTTGAATGAGTAGGTGTTCTAAACCAGTAGTGTAGTTATAGCAAGCCAAGGTAGGAGAGTCAGACACACACACACACACATATGCAACAACATCACTCACACTTAATTCTGGTATTGGAGTTGCTGTTTCTGTGGGTCGGCTGATGGCTCACCAGCATCATCCTCTTGAATCCTACTCCCAATGGCTGCAGAAGCTGGGGCCCTTGGGATATGTTGCATCATCTGGATTTGAGGTCTTACCAGTGCCTTGCCCAGGAACTTGAGAAAGAGTCGTCACCTCTGGAGCTTCCCTCTGTTCCAATCTGGGTTAAACACCATCCAGATTACAAATGCGTTGTATGCCGAGATGTCCTTGATGTTGAAGAATATCACAAGTGTCTAGTGTAGGGATCTTCTTTTGCAGCTGTAGCCAGTCACCACAGCTTGCCTAAATTTGTCCACCCCTCCTTTTGTGGCATTGTAATCCATTATTATTTCTGCCACATATTCTCCCATCCCTATGCAGCGTACTCATGAGTACCACATTTTTGCCTTTCTTTAGCACGTAGGACACTAGGGACGTGTCGGCCATAAACACAAACATAGAGGTATTGATAGGCCTGTTCCAGTGCATTCACGTGTTGAGGTGGGAGATCTGGCTTGTTTTTGTACTATTCTACCATCGTCAGCTTCATCTTGAAGAGCTCCTGTCCCAGCTTCTGCAAAGTTAAAAAGTTATTGCATATGAAGTTGTGGCCACTGAGTCCCTGTGTCACGTCCAGGACAACCTCATCTGGCTTCTCCATATTTTATTTTTTATTTAACCTTATTTAACTTGGCAAGTCAGTTCAGAACAAATTCTTATTTACATTGAGGCCCACACTGGCCAGACCCGGACGATGCTGGGCCAATTGTGTGCCGCCCTATGAGACTCCCAATCACGGCCGGTTGTCATACAGCCTGGATTCGAACCAGGGTGTCTGTAGTGACGCCTCAAGCACTGAGATGCAGTGCCGTAGACCGCTTGCAATTTCCACGCATACGATGAAGCAGCATCAGAGGTAACCCAGATCTTGATTCCATATTTTGCGGGTTTAGACGGTATGTACTGCCTGAAGGGGCCTTGGCCTCTAAATAACATAAGCTGCTCATCAATGGTAACGTTGGGCCCAGGGTTGTAAAACAGGGGAATGTGGTCCACCCACTTGTTCCACACTGACCTGATTGCAGCTAGCTTGTCTCTCTGATGCCAAGCTGGTCTGGTGTCTCTGTTATTGAAGCGGATAATCCTGGAAATAATGTGGATGTATTCCAGAGACATTGTTGCACAGAAAAGTCTTGTGGATTCCCCATTGGATCTGAAAATACCAGCAAGGATAAGAAGCCCAAAGTATGCATGTAAATGAGTTTGGTCCATCTCCTTCCATCCCAAAAACATGCCTTCCCTCCAAATGAGTGCAGTCCTGAATGATTTTCTGTATCGTGTCTACGATGAACAGTTCAAAATAATACTTTATGTCCTGCACATGAGTAACCATCATTCGCATCGGCCCTGGTTGCATGATCCATGCGGGGTGGCTCATTCCTTGGGCAAGAAGACCATTCAATTAAAAAAAATGTTGACATCCATATTTCTCCTCCTGCAGGCTGCTGATGAGGCGGCTACTGATGTGCTGGTCCAGGGGCTGGCTGAGGGTCAATCTCATCCTCTTCTTCCAACTCACTGTCAGACTCCGAATTGACAGAGACATGTTTGGAAAATTCTTCATCTTCCAAAGTGGAAAACACTCCTTCCACAGTAACTTCTCTCTCCTCAAAATTTTTTCTAAGGCCCTCTGAGCAGAGATAATTTTTGCCGGTAAGGAGCCACACATTAAAAGCTATTTATTTGTTGTGTCCCTCCCCCAATTTGCACCTGGCTGGGGGAAAATACAGATATTTTTTAACAATATATCGAAATATTGTATTGTAATAACATTGTGCAGGTTCCCGCAAGACATTGTGTAGTTTCACACACTACAAAAGGTAAGGAGTGTGAGAAAAGCAGGAAACAGGCAGACAGGCAAGGAGACAGACATGTATTTGGTGCTATGTTGAAGCAGCAGGCCGAGGGAGGAGGAAGACAGAGTGAAGGCATACAACAAGCCTTTTTGTTTCATTTTTACTTGTTTTCAACTACACACACACTTTTCTACACTTATATTACCCTTGGGTCCAGTGGACACAAACACCATAAATGTGTAGGGGGTGCACAGTGTGCACTCAATTAAAATTTGTTATTTTACATGTTATTCACAGAAAATGAGCCAAGATCAATGAGTCTCAGGTTGAAAAAATTATTAATTGTATCATTTTTCTTTAAGTTAACATTGAAAATGTGTCCCACAGACCCGAACACCACACAAGGCTTAAAAGCGGCAGATCTAGCCTATAGGTCGGTGTGGATGTTACCTGTAATCCCTGGCTTCTTGTTGGAAAATGTATCTACGGTCACTGTGGGGACGTCGTCGTCGATGCACTTATTGATGAACCCGGTGACTGAGGTGGTAAACTCCTCAATGCCATTGGATGAATCCCGGATCCTGTTCCAGTCTGTGCTAGCAAAACAGTCCTGTAGCGTACCATCCACGTCATCTGACCACTTCCGTACAGAGCGAGTCACTAGTACTTCCTGCTTTATATTTTGCTTGTAAGCAGGAATCAGGAGGATAGAATTATGGTCAGATTTGCCAAATGGAGGGTGAGGGAGAGCTTTCTATCCATCTCTGTTTGTGGAGTAAAGGTGGTCTAGAGTTTTTTTCATCTGGTTGCACATGTGACATCCTGGTAGAAATGAGGTAAAATGGATTTAAGTTTTCCTGCATTAAAGTCCCCGGCCACTAGCAGCACAGCTTCTGGATGAGCATTTTCTTGTTTGCTTATGGCCTTATACAGCATCATTTTGTGGTGGTAAATAGATGGCTACGAATAATATAGATGAGAACTGTCTTGGTAGATAGAGTGGTCTACAGCTTATCATGAGGTATTCTACCTCAGGTGAGCAATACAATTAAACATCGTGCTCCAGCAGTTCTTGACAAATAGCCCCCCCCCCCTCGTCCTGCACCTGCCGATGCATGGAGAAGCCAGCCAGTTCTATATTATCTGTGTCGTTGCTCAGCCATGTCTTGGTGAAACATAAGATATTACAGTTTTAATGTTCCATTGGTAGGATAGTCTTAATCGTAGATCGTCCAGTTTATTTTCCAATGAATTCATATTGGCCAATAATACAGAGGGAGGTGGTGGTTTACCTACTCGTCAGCAATTTTTCTTCTTTTTAGTATATTATAATTTATTTTTTTTACCCCTTTTTCCTAAATCTCGTGGTATCCAGTTGATAGTTACAGTCTTGTCCCATCGCTGCAACTCACGTATGGACTCTGGGAGGCGAAGGTCGAGACACATTCGTACCCCGAAACACAACCCCACCAAGCTGCACTGCTTCTTGACACAATGCCTGTTTAACCCGGAAGCCAGCCGCACCAATGTGTCGGAGGAAACACTGTACACCTGTCGACCATGTCAGCGTGTATGTGCCCCGGCCCCCACCACAGAACTTGCTAGAGTGCAATGGGACAAGGACATCGCGGCCGGCCAAAACCTCTCCTAACCCAGATGACGCTGGGCGAATTGGGCACCACCTCATGGGTCTCCCGGTCGCGGCTGACTGCCACACAGCCTGGTATCAAACCAGGATCTGTAGTGACACAGCTAGCACTGTGATGCAGTGCCTTAGACCGCTGCATCGTGTGTGTATGTGTGTGCTTACGTGTGTCTGTAACCAACACCCGGCCATATAGCTGCTGGCCAAGTAGCACATGATGAGCTAGGTAATGTGCACAGCATTGATGAACAGAGCAGCAAGTAAAGACGTAAAGAGGTAGAAGTTAACAACAGAAACAATTAGAGAGATTTCTTAATCTATTCTCTCCTGAAACCTCATTTATCATTCCAATGGGCTCTGGCTCTTTTCTCTAAACCAATCAGCGGGCAGCATGCTGGGGATATTGGCTTATATCGGAGGTACACAGGTCTGGTCCGCTGCTCCATGGTGGGGGCCAATCTACAGCCAATGAGCAACATTGAAATTCTAGGGACAATAAGGAGGCCTGCGTCTTGTGACCGTAGCGTACGTGTAGGTATGTACGACAGGACCAAATCAGAGAGATAGGTAGGAGCAAGCCCATGTAATGCTTTGTAGGTTAGCAGTAAAACCTTGAAATCAGCCCAAGCCGTTAACAGGAAGCCAGTGTAGAGAGGCTAGCACTGGAGATATATGATCACATTTTTTGGTTATTGTCAAGATTCTAGCAGCCGTGTTTAGCACTAACTCAAATCAAATCAAATTTCATTTGTCACATGCGCCGAATACAACAGGTGTAAACCTTACAGTGAAATGCTTACTTACAGGCTCTAACCAATTGTCTAAAAAAAGATATGTGTGTGTGTGTGTAGGTAAGTATAGAAATAACACAACAGCAGAAATACATTTATACGATACATAAGTATCAATAAAGTGCACACAATGCAAATAGTTCGGGTAATCATTGGTTACCTGTTCAGGAGTCTTATGGCATGGGGGTAAAAACTGTTGAGAAGCCTTTTTGTCCTAGACTTGGCACTCCGGTACCACTTGCCGTGTGGTAGTAGAGAGAACAGTCTATGACTGGGGTAGCTGGGGTTTTGACAATTTTTAGGGCCTTCCTCTGACACCGCCTGGTGTAGAGGTCCTGGATGGCAGGCAGCTTTGCCCCAGTGATGTACTGGGCCCTACGCACTACACTCTGAAGTGACTTGCGGTCGGAGGCAGAGCAATTGCCGTACCAGGAAATGATGCAACCGGTCAGCATGCTCTCAGTGTTGCAGCTGTAGAACCTTTTGAGGATCTCAGGACCCATGCCAAATCTTATTAGTTTCCTGAGGGGGAATAGGCTTTGTCGTGCCCTCTTCACAACAGTCTTGCTGTGTTTGGACCAATCTAGTTTGTTGTTGATGTGGACACCAAGGAATTTGAAGCTCTCAACCTGCTCCACTACAGCCCCGTCCATGAGAATGGGGACTTGCTCGGTGCTCCTTTCCTGTAGACCACAATCATCTCCTTAGTCTTGGTTACATTGAGGGATAGGTTATTATTCTGGCACCACCCGGCCAGGTCTCTGACCTCCTCCCCATCTCATCATTGTCGGTGATCAGGCCTACTGTTGTGTCGTCAGCAAACTTAATGATGGTGTTGGAGTCATGCCTGGCCTTGCAGTCGTGGGTGAACAGGGAGTACAGGAGGGGACTGAGCACGCACCCCTGGGGAGGTCCAGTGTTGAGGATCAGCATGGCAGATGTGTTGCTACCTACCCTCACCACCTGGGGGCGACCTGTCAGGATGTACAGGATCCAGTTGCAGAGGGAGGTGTTTAGTCCCAGGATCCTTAGCTTGGTGATGAGCTTTGAGGGTACTATGGTGTTGAACGCTGAGCTGTAGTCAATAGACAGCATTCTCACATAGGTGTTCCTTTTGTCCAGGTGGAAAGGGCAGTGTGGAGAGCAATAGAGATTGCATCATCTGTAGATCTGTTTGGGCGGTATGCAAATTGGAGTGGGGTCTAGGGTTTCTGGGATAATGGTGTTGATGTGAGCCCTTACCAGCCTTTCAAAGCACTTCATGGCTACGGACGTGAGGGCTACAGGTCTGTAGTCATTTAGGCAGGTTGCCTTTGTGTTCTTGGGTACAGGGACAAAGGAAACAGGCTATTTCTCAGGACCAGATGCTAGAATATGCATATAATTGATAGCTTAGGATAGGAAACACTCTAAAGTTTCCAAAACTGTAAAAATATTGAGTATGGGCGAAAGCCTGAGAAAAACTCCAATCAGGAAGTGACTCATATTTTGAAACCCCTGTTTTCCTATGCATCCCTATTGCCCATTGAAAGGGATATCAACCAGATTCCTTTTTCTATGGCTTCCCTAATATAGCTTCCTTAATGTGTCTACAGCCACTAGACATAGTTTCAGGCTTTTATTTTGAAAAATGAGCGTGAACAACATCATTGCGTAAGTGGTCAGGTGGTGGCTCTCAGACAAGAGCGGCCATTGTTCCTCTCGCTCCTACTGAAAAGCCAATTGTCCCGGTTGAAATATTATCGAATAGATATTTGAAAAACACCTTGAGGATTGATTATAAAAAACTTTTGCCATGTTTCTGTCGATATTATGGACCTAATTTGGAGGTTTTTTCGGCATTGTCGTGACCGCAATTTCCGGTGGATTTCTCAACAAAACGTGTACAAGAAACGGAGGTATTTCGGCTATAAAAAATCATCTTTATGGAACAAAAGGAACATTTGCTGTCTAACTGGGAGTCTCTTGAGTGAAAACATCCAAAGCTCATAAAAGGTAAACGATTTAACTTGATTGCTTTTCTGATTTTCGTGACCAAGCTTCCTGCTGCTAGCTGGACATAATACTATGCTATGCTATCGATAAACTTACACAAATGCTTGTCTTGCTTTGGCTGTAAAGCATCATTTCAAAATCTAAGATGACAGGGTGATTAACAAAATGCTAAGCTGTGTTTCACTATATTTCACTTGTGATTTCATGAATATGAATATTTCCTAGTAATATTTTTTGACTGTTGCGCTATGCTAATTAGTGTAGTTGATGAAAATTCTCCCGGATCCGGAATGGGTAGTTCTTTAACCTTAAAGGTCTTACTCACGTCGGCTACGGAGAGCGTGATAACACAGTCATGCATGCCTCAGTGTTGCTTGCCTCCAAGTGAGCATAGAAGTGATTTAGGTCATATGGTAGGCCCGTGTGACTGGGCAGCATCCCTTTGTAGTCTGTAATAGTTTGCAAGCCGTGCCACATCCGACGAGCGTCGGAGCCGGTGTAGTATGATTCGATGTTAGCCCTGTATTGAGGCTTTGCCTGTTTGATGGTTCGTCACAGGGCATAGCGGAATTTCTTGTAAGCGTCCGTGTTAGAGTCCCACACATTGAAAGCGGCAGCTCTACCCTTTAGCTCAGTGCGAATGTTGCATGTAATCCATGGCTTCTGGTTGGGATATGTATGTACAGTCACTGTGGGGACGACGTCCTCAATGCACTTATTGATAAAGCCAGTGGCTGATGTGGTGCATTCCTCAATGTCATCGGAAGAATCCCGGAACATTTTCTGGTCTGTGATAGCAAAGCAGTCCTGTAGTTTAGCATCTGCATCATCTGACCTTTTTTATAGACCGAGTCACTGGTGTTTCCTGCTTTAAGTTTTGATTGTATGCAGGAATCAGCAGGATAGAGTTGTGGTCGGATTTACCAAATGGAGGGCAAGGGAGAGCTTTGCACGCTTCTGTGTGTGGAGTACAGGTGATCTAGATTTTTTTTCCTCTGGTTGCTCATTTAACATAATGATAGAGAATTGGTAGAACTGATTTAAGTTTCCATGCATTAAAGTATCCGGCCACTAGGAACGCCACCTCTGGGTGAGTGGTTTCCTGTTAGATTTCCTTATACAGCTGACTGAGTGCGATCTTAGTGCCAGCATCTGTCTGTGGTGGTAAATAAACAGTTTTATAGATGTTCAGGACCAGTTTATTACTGGCCACCCATTCCAAAACAGACTACAACTCTAATCTTGATGGTTGTACAGTCCTCTCAAATAAAACTGAAGGACCTCTGCATTATTCTGGACCCTGATCTGTCTTTTGATGAACAAGGACAGCTTTTTTCCATCTATGTAACATTTCAAAAATCAGAAATATTCATCCATTCTTTTGACACTTCAAGATTAGACTACTGGGGCGGCAGGATAGTGGTTAGAGCATTGGACTAGTAACCGAAAGGTTACAAGTTCAAACCCTCAAGCTGACAAGGTACAAATCTGTCGTTCTGCCTCTGAACAGGCAGTTGACCCACTGTTCCTAGGTCGTCATTGAAAATAAGAATTTGTTCTTGCCTAGTTAAATAAAGGTCTCACTGACTACACTGACTGTGCTAGTGGCAGACTCCACTAAGCTGGCAAGCTGGCTAACAGCCTGCTGCCTAGCCTGCACCCTATCTCATTGTGAAGCTAGAGGAGTTAGAGCCCTGTCTATGTTCATAAATAAGATGAGAGCACACCTCCAGCTAGGATGGAGTTCATCACTCCACAGCAGGCCAGGTTTGGTCCTGTTTGTGGGTGAGTCCCAGAAAGAGGGCCAATTATCTACAAATTCTATCTTTTGGGAGGGGCAGAAAACAGTTTTCAACCAGCAATTGATTTGTGAGACTCTGCTGTAGAGCTCATCACTCCCCTTAATTGGGAGGGGGCTAGAGACAATTACTCGATGCCGACACATCTTTCTAGCTGATTTACACGCTGAACCTATGTTGCGCTTGGTGACCTCTGACTGTTTCATCCTAACATTGTTGGTGCCGACGTGGATAACAATATCCCTATACTCTCTACAGTCGCCTGTTTTAGCCTTAGCCAGCACCATCTTCAGTGTAGCCTTAACCTGTTGAAACTCCCCATCCCGGATCTGGGATCGTGACTAAAGCCTCAGGCTCATTAGCATAACGCAACGTTAACGATTTCTGAAAATCGCAAATAAAATGAAAATAATGCGTCTGCTCTCAAGCTTAGCCTTTTCTTAACAACACTGTCATCTCAGATTTTCAAAATATGCTTTTGAACCATAGAAATTGACTAATTTGTGTAAGAGTATGCTAAGCTAGCTTAGCATTTTGAGTAGCATTTAGCACGCAACATTTTCACAAAAACCAGATAACCAAATAAATAAAATCATTTACCTTTGAAGAGCTTCGGATGTTTTCAATGAGGAGACTCTCAGTTACATACCAAATGCGCAGTTTTTCCTGAAAGCGTCTGTGTGTAGGAGAAATCGTTCCGTTTTGTACATCGCATTTGGCTACCGAAACGAACCGAAAATTCAGTCACCTACAACGTCAAACTTTTTCCGAATTAACTCCATAATATCGACCGAAACATGGCAAATGTTGTTTGGAATCAATCCTCAAGGTGTTTTTTCACATATCTCTTCATTGATATATCGTTCGTGGAAGCTTGCATTCTTCTCTAAATTCCATGGAAAAATACTTGCAGCTGACTTTTGCGCACCAATTTCGGCGCAGGACACCGGGCGGACACCTGGTAAATGTGGTCTCTTATGGTCAATCTTCCAATGATATGCCTACAAATACGTCACAATGCTGCAGACACCTTGGGGAAACGACAGAAAGGGCAGACTTACTCCTCTCGCATTCACAGCCATATAAGGAGACAATGGAAAACAGAGCCTCAAAAATCCTGCTCATTTCCTGGATGCCGTCTCATCTTGGTTTTGCCTGAAGCTCACGTTCTAGGGCACGCACAGAAAATATCTTGGTAGTTCTGGACACGTCAGAGTGTTTTCTTTCGAAAGCTATCAATTATATGCATAGTCGAGCATCTTTTTGTGACAAAATATCTTGTTTAAAACGGGAACGTTTTTCATCCAAAAATGAAATAGCGCCCCCATAGCATCAAGAGGTTAACGTATGTAGCCTTGCCCCCTGGTAAATGGTGTACGATCGCTGGATTATTCTTTTTAGTCTCATATTGCGGGTAATGGAGTCACTAATGACTAGGGTTTTCATTTTGTCAGAGCTAATGGTGGGAGGCTTCGGCGTCTCAGACCCAGTAACGGGTGGAGGCGAGAGCAGAGAAGGCTCGGCCTCTGACTCCGACTCGTCGCTTAATGGAGAGAACCGGTTGAAAATTTCTGTTGGCTGAATGAGCGACACCGTTTGAGTACTCCTACAGCATTTCCTTCCAGAAGCCATGAGAAAAATGTCCAGCTGTGTGAACTGTGCGGGGGGGGATTTATACCACTATTTGTACTTATTGGTGGCACAGACACGCTGTTTCATCCTTTCCTACACTTAAATTGCTCTTGCCTAACCATTGCATCTGAAGCTGAGCTTGCAGCACAGATATTCTAACCAAAAGGCAATCGTTCTCTTGCATATTATGATTACAGCGACTGCAATTAGAAGGCTTCAGCTGGTGGAGGTCCTGTTGAACCATGCCCAGATAAAGCTCCCAGGGAGAAAAATCTGAATGAAAAAAGTTAATGAGGGAAAAAAATAATAATCTAAAACGGTAATTAAAAAGTAAAAACAGTAGCAGGCAGCAAAGTGGCAGGTAGCAAGGTAGCAAAGTAACGTTAACAACAAACTGCACAACATCACTTAATCAAGTCCACAAGTTGGGGTTAACTAATGGTTAATACTGTGTGTATTGCAGCTACTGTCGGAGAGCCAAATCAACATGGTGAAGGTGGTGAACACTGTGAGCGATGCTCTCAGCTCCATGCAGAAGGAGACAGGGGGACTGAAGGCTCGGGTCAAGGCTGACCTACAGAGAGCACCGGTCAGAGGGGCTCGTCTCAAAGGCTGTGCCAATGGTAAGTCTGATAGCTGTCTGTCCATTGTCTGGCTAGCTGGCTGGCTTGCTGGCTAGTAATGTGGCTGACTGGCTATGTGGCCGGCCAGTAGGCTGGCTGGCTATGTGGCCGGCTGATTGGCTGGCTGCCTGTGTGGCCGGCTGGCTGGCTATGTGGCCGGTTGGGTGGCTATGTGGCCGGCTGGCTGGCTTTGTGGCTGGCTGATTAGCTGGCTGGCTGTCTGGTTATGTAGCTAACTGGCTGGTGATGTAAGTGTCTGTCTGTCTGTCTGTCTGTCTGTCTGTCTGTCTGTCTGTCTGTCTGTCTGTCTGTCTGTCTTTCTGTCTGTCTGTCTGTCTGTCTGTCTGTCTGTCTGTCTGTCTGTCTGTCTGTCTGTCTGTCTGTCTGCCATTCATGCATATGTCTATGTGTGTGTGTCTCTGTGTCTTCATATGTGTCTGTCTCTGTCTGTTCCTGTAGACATACTCTATAGTTCTTTGTGTTATTCAATATAGTACTGTATCTCTATCTGCCAGTGGCAGAGATGAATATTACCTCATTACCCTTGGTGCTAGTGTTGAATGCATGAGTGTTGAATATACAGTACAGAATGTAAATATATATATTTTTAAATCACCTTTTAACCAGGTAGGCTAGTTGAGAAGAAGTTCTCATTTGCAACTTCGACCTGGCCAAGATAAAGCATACAGTGCCTTGCGAAAGTATTCGCCCCCCTTGAACTTTGCGATCTTTTGCCACATTTCAGGCTTCAAACATAAAGATATAAAACTTTATTTTTTGTGAAGAATCAACAACAAGTGGGACACAATCATGAAGTGGAACGACATTTATTGGATATTTCAAACTTTTTTAACAAATCAAAAACGGAAAAATTGGGCGTGCAAAATTATTCAGCCCCCTTAAGTTAATACTTTGTAGCTACACCTTTTGCTGCGATTACAGCTGTAAGTCGCTTGGGGTATGTCTCTATCAGTTTTGCACATCGAGAGACTGACATTTTTTCCCATTCCTCCTTGCAAAACAGCTCGAGCTCAGTGAGGTTGGATGGAGAGCATTTGTGAACAGCAGTTTTCAGTTCTTTCCACAGATTCTCGATTGGATTCAGGTCTGGACTTTGACTTGGCCATTCTAACACCTGGATATGTTTATTTTTGAACCATTCCATTGTAGATTTTGCTTTATGTTTTGGATCATTGTCTTGTTGGAAGACAAATCTCCGTCCCAGTCTCAGGTCTTTTGCAGACTCCATCAGGTTTTCTTCCAGAATGGTCCTGTATTTGGCTCCATCCATCTTCCCATCAATTTTAACCATCTTCCCTGTCCCTGCTGAAGAAAAGCAGGCCCAAACCATGATGCTGCCACCACCATGTTTGACAGTGGGGATGGTGTGTTCAGGGTTATGAGCTGTGTTGCTTTTACGCCAAACATAACGTTTTGCATTGTTGCCAAAAAGTTCAATTTTGGTTTCATCTGACCAGAGCACCTTCTTCCACATGTTTGGTGTGTCTCCCAGGTGGCTTGCGGCAAACTTTAAACGACAATTTTTATGGATATCTTTAAGAAATGGCTTTCTTCTTGCCACTCTTCCATAAAGGCCAGATTTGTGCAATATACGACTGATTGTTGTCCTATGCAGGGTAGCCTAGTGGTTAGAGCGTTGGACTAGTAACCGAAAGGTTGCAAGTTCGAATCCCCGAGCTGACAAGGTACAAATCTGTCGTTCTGCCCCTGAACAGGCAGTTAACCCACTGTTCCTAGGCCGTCATTGAAAATAAGAATTTGTTCTTAACTGACCTGCCTAGTAAAATAAAGGTAAAATAAAAAATATGGACAGAGTCTCCCACCTCAGCTGTAGATCTCTGCAGTTCATCCAGAGTGATCATGGGCCTCTTGGCTGCATCTCTGATCAGTCTTCTCCTTGTATGAGCTGAAAGTTTAGAGGGACGTCTTGGTAGATATGCAGTAGTCTGATACTCCTTCCATTTCAATATTATCGCTTGCACAGTGCCCCTTGGGATGTTTAAAGCTTGGGAAATCTTTTTGTATCCAAATCCGTCTTTAAACTTCTTCACAACAGTATCTCGGACCTGCCTGGTGTGTTCCTTGTTCTTCATGATGCTCTCTGCGCTTTTAACGGACTTTTGAGACTATCACAGTGCAGGTGCATTTATACGGAGACTTGATTACACACAGGTGGATTGTATTTATCATCATTAGTCATTTAGGTCAACATTGGATCATTCAGAGATCCTCACTGAACTTCTGGAGAGAATTTGCTGTACTGAAAGTAAAGGGGCTGAATAATTTTGCACGCCCAATTTTTAAGTTTTTGATTTGTTAACTTCTTGGAACTCTAGGGGCGCAATTTCATTTTTGGATGAAAAACATTCCCGTTTTAAACAAGATATTTTGTCACAAAAAGATGCTCGACTATGCATATAATTGCTACTGTTCGAAAGAAAACACTCTGACGTGTCCAGAAATACAAAGATCTTCTCTGTGCGTGCCCTTTAACGTGAGCTTCAGGCAAAACCAAGATGAGATGGCATCCAGGAAATGACAAGGATTTTTGAGGCTCTGTTTGTCATGATCTCCTTATATGGCTGTGAACGCAAGAGGTATGAATCAACCCTCTCTGTCGTTTCCCCAATGTGTCTGCAGCATTGTGACGTATTTGTAGGCAGATCATTGGAAGATTGACCATAAGAGACCACATTTACCACGTGTCCGCCCGGTGTCCTGCGCCGAAATTTGTGCGCAAAAGTCACCTGCCAGTATTTTTCCAAACAATACAGAGAGTAAAGCAAGCTTCCACGAACTGCATGTCAATGAAGAGATATGTGAAAAAACACCTTGAGGACTGATTCCAAACAACGTTTGCCATGTTTCGGTCGATATTATGTAGTTAATCCGGAAAAGTTTTACGTTGTAGGTGACTGCATTTTCGGTTCGTTTCAGTAGCCAGGCGCAATGTAGAAAACGGAACGATTTCTCCTACACACAGACGCTTTCAGGAAACACTGCGCATTTGGTGTGTAACTGAGAGTCTCCTCATTGAAAACATCAGAAGCTTTTCAAAGGTAAATGATTTTATTTATTTGGTTATCTGGTTTTTGTGAAAATGTTGCGTGCTACATGTTATTCAAAATGCATTGCTAGCTTTGCATACTCTTACACAAATTAGTCAATTTCTATGGTTCAAAAGCATATTTTGAAAATCTGAGATGACAGTGTTGTTAAGAAAAGGCTAAGCTTGAGAGCAGATGCATTATTTTCATTTTATTTGCGATTTTCAGAAATCGTTAACGTTACATTATGCTAATGAGCTTCAGGCTATAACTGTATACAGGGTTTTTTCATAGCCAAACGTGAACAAAACGGAGCGATTTGTCCTACACAAATAATATTTTTTTGAAAAACTGCACATTTGCTATGTAACTGAGAGTCTCCTCATTGAAAACATCCGAAGCTCTTCAAAGTTAATGATTTTATTTATTTGGTTATCTGGCTTTTGTGAAAATGTTGCGTGCTACATGCTACACGAAATGCTATGCTAGCTTTGCATACTCTTACACAAATTAGTCAATTTCTATGGTTCAAAAGCATATTTTGAAAATCTGAGATGACAGTGTTGTTAAGAAAAGGCTAAGCTTGAGAGCAAACGCATTATTTTAATTTTATTTGCGATTTTCAGAAATCATTAACGTTGCGTTATGCTAATGAGCCTGAGGCTTTAGTCACGATCCCGGATCCGGGATGGGGAGTTTCAAGAGGTTAAAAAAGTTTGAAATATCCAATAAATGTCGTTCCACTTCATGATTGTGTCCCACTTGTTGTTGATTCTTCACAAAACAATACAGTTTTATATCTTTATGTTTGAAGCCTGAAATGTGGCAAAAGGTTGCAAAGTTCAAGGGGGGCGAATACTTTCGCAAGGCACTGTAGCAGTTCGACACATACAACAACACAGAGTTACACATGGAATAAACAAACATACAGTCAGTAATACAGTAGGGGAAAAGGGGGAAATCAGTATATACAGTGAGTACAAATTAGGTAAGATAAGGGAGTTAAGGCAATAAGTTGGCCATGGTTGCAAAGTAATTACAATATAGCAATTAAACACTGGAATAGTAGATGTGCAGAAGATGAATGTGCAAGTAGAGATACTGGGGTGCAAAGGAGCAAGATAAATAAATAAATACAGTATGGGGATGAGGTAGTTGGATAGGCTGTTTACAGATTGGCTATGTATAGGTGCAGTGATCTGTGAGCTGCTCTGACAGCTGGTGCTTAAAGCTAGTGAGGGAGATATGAGTCTCCAGCTTCAGTGATTTTTGCAGTTCGTTCCAGTCCTTGGCAGCAGAGAATTGGAAGGAAAGGCGGCCAAATTATGAATTGGCTTTGGGGGTGACCAGTGAGATATACCTGCTGGAGCGTGTGGTACGAGTGGGTGCTGCTATGGTGACCAGTGAGCTGAGATAAGGCGGTGCTTTACCTAGCAGAGACTTGTAGATGACCTGGAGCCAGTGTTTCTGGCGACGAGAGTGAAGCGAGGGCCAGCCATCGAGAGCGTACAGGTCGCAGTGGTGGGTAGTATATGGGGCTTTGGTGACAAAACGGATGGCACTGTGATAGACTGCATACAATTTGTTAAGTGTTGGAGGCTATTTTATAAACGACATCACCGAAGTCGAGGATTGGTAGGATGGTCAGTTTTACGATGGGTATTTTTATATGGGTATGTTTGGCAGCATGAGTGAAGGATGCTGTGTTGGGACATAGGAAGCCGATTGGAGATGCTTAATGTGAGTCTGGAAGGAGAGTTTACAGTCTAATCAGACACATAGGTATTTGTAGTTATCCACATTCTAAGTCAGAGTCCAGAGTAGTGATGCTGGACGGGCGGGCAGGTGCAGGCAGTGATCTGTTGAAGAGCATGCATTTAGATGTACTTGCATTTATGAGCAGTTGGAAGCCGCGGAAGGAGAGTTGTATGGCATATAAGGTTAGTTAACACAGTGTCCAATGAACGGCCAGAAGTATACAGAATGGTGTCGTCTGCGTAGAGGTGGATTTGAGAATCACCAGCAGCAAGAGCGACATCATTGATGTATACAGAGAAGAGTGTCGGCCCGAGAATTGAATCCTGTGGCCATAGAGACTGCCAGAGGTCCGGACAACAGGCCCTCCAATTTGACACACTGAACTCTATCAGAGATGTAGTTGGTAAACCAGGCGAGGCAATCATTTGAGAAACCAAGGCGGTTTAGTCTGCCATTAAGAATGTGGTGATTGAGTTGAAAGCCTTGGCCAGGTCAATGAATACGGCTGCACAGTATTGTCTCTTATCGATTGCGGTTATGATATCATTTAGGACTTTGAGCGTGGCTGAGGTGCACCCCCGACCAGCTCTGAAACCAGATTGCATAGCGCAGAAGGTACAGTGAGATTCAAAATGATTTGGGTTGTTAACTTGGCTTTCAAAGTCCTTAAAAGGGGAGGGTAGGATAGATATATGTGTGTAGCAGTTTGGGTCTAGAGTGTCTCCCCCTTTGAAGAGGGGGATGACCGCTGCAGCTTTCAAATCTTTGGGAATCTCAGACGATACAAAAGAGAGGTTGAACAGGCTTGTGATAAGGGTTGCAACAATTTCTGCAGACCATTTTAAAAAGAGAGGGTCCAGACTGTCTAGCCTGACTGATTTGTAGCAGTCCAGATTTTGCAGCTCTTTCAGATATCCGGATTTGGGTGAAGGAGAAATTGGGGAGACTTGGGCGAGTTGCTGTGCGGAGTGCAGGGCTGTTGACCGGGGTAGGGGTAGCCAGGTGCAAAGCATGGCCAGCCATAGAGAAATGCTTATTGAAATTCTCAATTATCGTGGATATATCGGTGGTGACAGTGTTTCCTAGCCTCAGTGCAGTGGGCAGCTGGGAGGAGATGCTCTTATTCTCCATGTACTTTACAGTGTCCCAGAACGTTTTTGAGTTTGTGCTACAGTATGCAAATTTCTGCTTGAAAAAACTAGCCTTGGTTTTCCTAACTGCCTTTGTATATTGGTTCCTAACTTCCCTGAAAAGCATATCACGGGGGCTATTCAATGCTAATGCTGAACACCACAGGATGTTTTCGTGCTGGTCAAGGGCAGTCAGGTCTGGAGAGAACCAAGGGCTTTATCTGTTCCTGGTTCTAATTTTTTTGAAAGTAGGATACTTATTGAAGATGGTGAGGAAGGCACTTTTAAGGAATGACCAGGCATCCTCTGCTGACGGGATGAGGTCGATATCCTTCCAGCATACCCGGGCCAATTCAATTAGAAAGGCCTGCTCGCTGAAGTGTTTTAGGGAGCGTTTGACAGTGATGAGTGGTGGTCGTTTGACTGCTGACCCATTACGGATGCTGGTTAGAGGTTGACCGATTATGATTTTTCAAAACCGAGACCGATACCGATTATTGGAGGACCATTAAAGCCGATACCGATTAATCTGCCATTTTTTTGTATCTATTTGTAATAATAACAATTACAACAATACTGAATTAACACTTATTTTAACTTAATATAATACATCAATACAATCAATTTAGCCTCAAATACATAATGAAACAGTTTGGTTTAAATAATGCAAAAACAAAGTGTTGGAGAAGAAAGTAAAAGTGCAAAATGTGCCATGTAAGAAAGCTAACGTTTAAGTTCCTTGCTCAGAACATGAGAAAATATGAAAGCTGGTGGTTCCTTTTAACATGAGTCTTCAATATTCCCAGGTAAGAAGATTTAGGTTGTAGTTATTATAGGAATTATAGGACTATTTCTCTCTATACCATTTGTATTTCATATACCTTTGACTATTGGATGTTTTTATAGGCACTTCAGTGTAACAGTATAGCTTCCATCCCTCTCCTCTCCCCTACCTGGGCTCGATCCAGGAACACATCTACAAAAGCCACCCTCGAAGCAGCGTTACCCATGCAGAGCAAGCGGAACAACTACTAGAAGGCTCAGAGCGAGTGACGTTTGAAACGCTATTGGCGCGCACCCCACTAACTAGCTAGCCATTTCACATCGGTTACACTAGCCTAATCTCAGGAGTTGATGGCTTGAAGTCATAAACAGCGCAATGCTTGCAGCACAGCAAAGAGCTGCTGGCAAAACGCATGAAAGTGCTGTTTGAATGAATGCTTACGAGCATGTTGGTGCCTACCATCGCTCAGTCAGACTGCTCTATCAAATCATAGACTTAATTATAACATAATAACACACAGAAATACGAGTCTTAGGTCATTAATATGGTCGAATCCGGAAACTATCATTTAGAAAACGAGACGTTTATTCTTTCAGTGAAATACGGAACTGTTCCGTATTTTATCTAAGGGGTGGCATCCATAAGTCTAAATAGTCCTGTTACATTGCACAACCTTCAATGTTATGTCATAATTACGTAAAATTCTGGCAAATTAGGCGGCCCAATCTGTTGCATATACCCTGACTTTGCGTGCAATGAACGCAAGAGAGGTGACACAATTTCACCTGGTTAATATTGCCTGCTAACCTGGATTTCTTTTAGCTAAATATGCAGGTTTAAAAATATATATTTCTGTGTATTGATTTGAAGAAAGGCATTGATGTTTATGGTTAGATACACATTGGAGCAAGGAAAGTCCTTTTTCGGGAATACGCACCGCACCGATTATATGCAACGCAGGACACGCTAGATAAACTAGTAATATCATCAACCATGTGTAGCTAACTAGTGATTATGATTGATTGATTGTTTTTTGTAAGATACATTTAATGCTAGCTTGCAACTTACATTGGCTTACTGCATTCGCGTAACAGGCAGTCTCCTCGTGGAGTGCAATGAGAAGCAGTTGGTTAGTGCGTTGGACTAGTTAACTGTAAGGTTGCAAGATTGAATCCCCGAGCTGACAAGGTAAACATCTGTCGTTCTGCCCCTGAACAAGGCAGTTAACCCACCATTCCTAGGCCGTCATTGAAAATAAGAATGTGTTCTTAACTGACTTGCCTAGTTAAATAAAGATTAAATAAAGGTGTAAAAAACATTCTTTTTTTAAATCGCCCAAATCAGTGTACAAAAATACAGATTTCCTATTGTTATGAAAACTTGAAATCGGCCCTAATTAATCGTTCATTAAGATTAATTGATCGACCTCTAGTAGAGGTATTTTTGGAGGGCAAGTTGGTTAGGATGATATCTATGAGGGTGCCTGTGTTTACAGAATTGGGGTTGTGCCTAGTGGGTTCATTGATAATTCCTGTGAGATTGAGGGCATCAAGTTTAGATTGTAGGATGGCCGGGGTGTCAAGCATGTCCCAGTTTAGGTCACCTAGCAGCACGAGCTCTGAAGATCAGTGGGGGGCAATCAGTTCACATATGGTGTCCTGGGCACAGCTGGGGGCAGAGGGTGGCCTATAGCAAGTGGCAACGGTGAGAGATTTGTTTCTGGAAAGGTAGATTTTTAAAAGTAGAAGCTCAAATTGTTTGGACACAGACCTGCATAGTAAGACAGAACTCTGCAGGCTATCTCTGCAGTAGATTGCAACTCCGCCCCCTTTGGCAGTTCTATCTTGTCGGAAAAAGTTATAGTTAGGGATGGAAATTTCAGAGTTTTTGGTAGTCTTCCTGAGCCAGGATTCAGACACAGCTAGGACATCCGGGTTGGCAGAGTGTGCTCAAGCAGTGAGTAAAACAAACTTAGGGAGGAGGCTTCTAATGTTAACATGCATTAAACCAAGGCTTTTACGGTTACAAAAGTAAACAAATGAGAGTGCCTGGGGAATGGGAGTGGAGCTAGGCGGTAGTGATTGGAGAGTAGTGATTGGTGTGTCCATTGGGATGTTGTGCTTGGAGTGAGAGCCTGAGAAAGACTGAGGTGTGATCCCTGAGGGAAGCTTCAGGCGAACCTACATCAGACCTGAGGGAAGCTTCAGACAAACCTCCATCAGACCTAATGGAAGCTTCAGACAAACCTACATCAGACCTGACGGAAGCTTCAGACAAACCTACATCAGACCTGACGGAAGCTTCAGACAAACCTAAATCATACCTGCCAGGAGCTTTAGATGAACCTACATCAGACCTGAGGGAAGCCTTCCAGTAGATTCTCCCTCTTCAGCCAGCCATGGAATAAACAACGGCTGACACTTATGTACCACACACACTTCAATGGTAATGCCACCAGAGAGTGTGTGTGTGTGTGTGTGTTTGTGTGTGTGTGTGTGTGTGTGTGCCTGTGCGTGTGTTTGCCACAGGCCCCAGGTTTTCATAAATATTTCACACAGATGGGTACCGCATTACAATCCTTGATGTAATTTCACACTCCGGGATGCCTGCATAGAACTAGGATGATACAGGATCCATTTCAATCACAGGAGGCTGCTGAGGGGAGGACGGCTCATAATAATGGCCGAAACGCAGCTAAAAGAGTGGAACAACAAAGGGGAGGGGGGGTCAATGTAAACACTTAGGTTGGAGTCATTAAAACTTGTTTTTCAATGACTCTACACATTTCTTGTTAACAAACTATAGTTTTGGCAAGTCAGTTAGGACATATACTTTGTGCATGACACAAGTAATTTTTCCATCAATTGTTTACAGACAGATTATTTCACTTATAACTCACTGTTTCACAAATCCAGTGGGTCAGAAGTTTACGTACACTATGTTTTGACTGTGCCTTTAAACAGTTTGGAATATTCCAGAAAATGATGGCATGGCTTTAGAAGCTTCTGATAGGCTAATTGACATAATTTGAGTCAATTGGAGGTGTACCTGTGGATTTATTTCAAGGCCTACCTTCAAACTCAGTGCCTCTTTGCTTGACATCATGGGAATATCAAAATAAATCTGCCAAGATCTTAGAATTTTTTTTGTAGATCTCCACAACTCTGGTTCATCATTGGGAGCAATTTCCAGACACCTGAAGTTACCACGTTCATCTGTACAAACAATTGTATGCAAGTATAAACACCATGGGTCCACGCAGCCGTCATACAGCTCAGGAAGGAGACGAATGCTGTCTCCTAGAGATGAACGTCCTTTGGTGCTAAAAGTGGAAATCAATCCCAGAACAACAGCAAAGGACCTTGTGAAGATGCTGGAGGAAACAGGTACAAAAGTATCTATATCCACAGTAAAACGAGTCCTATATCGAAATAATCTTTTAAGGCCGCTCAGCAAGGAAGAAGCCACTGCTCTAAAATCGCCATCAAAAAGCCAGGCTACGGTTTGCAACTGCACATGGGGACAAAGATCATACTTTTTGATGAAATTTCCTCTGGGCTGATGAAACAAAAATTTATCTGTTTGGCCATAATGACCATTGTTATGTTTGGAAGAAAAATGGGGAGGCTTGCAAGCTGAAGAACTCCATCCCAACTGTTAAGCTGAAGGTGGCAGCATCATGTTGTGGGGGGGGCTTTGCTGCAGGAGGGACTGGTGCATTTCACAAAATAGATAGCACCATGAGGAAAATGCTCACTAACAGGGATGAAAAAACACATTTGTGCACACAACATTTGAGGGAAATACGTTTTATGTGCGTATGGAAAATGTTGGGATATTTTATTTCAGTTCATTAAACATGGGACCAAATCTTTACATGTTGGCTTACATTTTTGTTCAGTATAGATTATCTGTAAGAAAAGCAACTCTGGTACTGAATCTAACCATTTTGGGAACAAACCTCCTCCCTCTTTCTCTCCCTCTCCCTCTCTCTCTCACCACCCAAGGAGTCCCCATTATCCCCCTCTTCCTCATTGTCAAGGAAGGGTTAGATATGCCCAGTGTTTGAGGCTAAGAAGTCTAGGGAATGTTCTCCTCATCTCTGTCATATCTCTTTGTTTACACTTACGTAATGTTTTAGCCACTTGTTATTCTTTCCAGCTGGAATTCAAACTGAGAGCTTTTTGTTTCTCTTCTTTTTCTATCTGTCCCTTTCTGTCTCTCTCTCTTACCTTCTGCATCTCTCTCTCTCTCTGTATCCCTTACCCTCTCTTTCTATATCTCTCTCTGTATCTCTCCTCTCTCGCTATCCGCTCTGTCTCTCTCCCTCTGTATCTTTCTCTCTCTCTCTCTCTCTGCATCTCTCTCTCTCTGTATCTGTATCTCTCTCTTTCTCAATTCAATTCAAGGGGCTTTATTGGCATGGGAAACATGTGTTAACATTGCCAAAGCAAGTGAGGTAGATAATATACAATATATATATATATCTGTCTCTGTATCTCTCTAGGCTCTCGTCCTCGTGACTGTGGTGATCTGTATGCTAATGGTCAGAGGGAGGATGGCATCTACTCTGTGTTTCCCACTCACTACCCCTACGGCTTCCAGGTCTACTGTGACATGACCACGGACGGAGGGGGCTGGACTGTGAGTCATACTGTACACACACACACACATATTCAGAGACACACACACACGCATATTCAGAGACACACACACATATTCAGAGACACAGACACACACATATTCAGAGACACACACACATATTCAGAGACACACACACACATATTCAGAGACGCACAGACACACTCACGGACAGGCACAAATACACAGACAAGCAAGTTTGTAAGCACACACACACACACACAATCAACATGAAGGGGACGGGGACCATATTCTCAAGTGTCTGCATTAGAATAGAAGAAACACAGCCATTTATATCCTCAAGCACTCCAACAGTGTTCTTTTTCATCCACAACAAAGACAGTGTATTTCCTTTCTCGCTCTCTCTCCTTTCTCTTTCTCTCTACTTTCTCTCCCTCTCTCTCCTCCTCTACATTTTTATTGGGTTGGTAATCAAAATGTAAAAAACTCCAGAGTGATTAGGTAATGAAATGATTTTCATTATCTTAGCTTTATATATGTTTTACTTAATTACAAAGTATATCACCTGCCAAGCCACACTGAAATAAGAATCCTTCAGTGTGTAACACTCTTAATAAAATCTGTCCCAGAATGCAACATACATTTAATTTGAACCATCTTCTGGATCATCCATCTTCTGAGAAACAAGAGCTCCGAAGAACGAACATTGCTTTCTTCTCCACTCCTCATGATTAAAATGCAGCACTGCTTATACCCTAGCATATTTGTATAGAAAAACCAAAGTGGGATAAATAGATTGCAATTAGATTGCGTGTTGAACTTTAGACCTTAAACTGTAGATAAAATGATCCGGGCTGCAAAAAAAAAGGAACATGATGTGAAAAGGCTGCTACGACGGTGCCTGAGAATGCAGGTGAGAATACAGATGAGAGAAGGAGATATGAAACACAAACTTGACTACGTAGCCGTCTACGTACTACATAGAGGGAGAGCGAGGGAGAGGGAGATGAGTATTCAAAGGAGAGCGTTTCCCTATTCAGCAGCCTTATTAGTGCAATGTCCTTTAAAGTATTGCCAGTGTGGCGGGGTGGGGGTCCACCTCCCCCTTCCTCCTGCTCCTTTCCCCATGGGCTAGGTCGGTCTTCTCTGCAGCCCATCCCGTGCCCCTGCTCTCATGCCTTGAACCTCGCTGGCTTTCAGTGGATACAGCTGGAGAACCACAAGGCAATCCCATTGGGCGCCACTCGGGAGCCATAACCAATATAACCAATATATATTGTCCTGCTAATAACAGGGTTAATAATATATCTGTGAGAATTTCCAAGGGACTTCTATATAATTCTAATTGAATAATAATAATCGCTTTATTTAAAGATAACAATATTTTGGAGATGATTTTGTTGTCAAATAACGTAAAATGAGTGAGAAAAGGCCATTCTTGAACCTGGGCTGAGACATTGTTACTAATTTGTAAATAAAGCCAGTTTGTTATTTATAATAATTATTATATTTTTTTAGAGGGAGATAAACCAAAATCTCATGGGTCTCCCAGTCAAGGGCAGCACAGGTACTGAACCATCATCTGCAGCAACACAGCCTGCACTGCTATGCAGTGTATTAGACCCTTGTGCCACTCAGGCACTTTATAACGTGACTGGTCAGGAGTGGCCTACAGTACTGCAGTAAGAGCAGAATAATCCTAACAAAATAATAACCTTAGTGTGACAACCGTTTTAGTAAGTAATACTGAATCACAATTATCAGTGTCTATATAGGTTTATGTTGTGCATTCATTGTCAGAAACACAGTAGGACCCAAAAGCATAATTAGTGGTCTAACTCCCTTTTGTGCTGGTCTGGAGCAATGAAGTGGTGACACAGGGTACCATACTAACCAGCAAAAGCGCAACATTTTTAGTGGAGCAACCACTGTAACTATGTTAAATCACTATTTTTTTTTATTTTGGGTGTACTTAACCTGGATACAGTGCCTTGCGAAAGTATTCGGCCCCCTTGAACTTTGCGACCTTTTGCCACATTTCAGGCTTCAAACATAAAGATATAACATTACATTACATTACATTTAAGTCATTTAGCAGACGCTCTTATCCAGAGCGACTTACAAATTGGTGAATTCACCTTCTGACATCAGTGGAACAGCCACTTTACAATAGTGCATCTAAATCATTTAAGGGGGGTTGAGAAGGATTGCTTTATCCTATCCTAGGTATTCCTTGAAGAGGTGGGGTTTCAGGTGTCTCCGGAAGGTGGTGATTGACTCCGCTGTCCTGGCGTCGTGAGGGAGTTTGTTCCACCATTGGGGGCCAGAGCAGCGAACAGTTTTGACTGGGCTGAGCGGGAACTGTACTTCCTCAGTGGTAGGGAGGCGAGCAGGCCAGAGGTGGATGAACGCAGTGCCCTTGTTTGGGTGTAGGGCCTGATCAGAGCCTGGAGGTACTGCGGTGCCGTTCCCCTCACAGCTCCGTAGGCAAGCACCATGGTCTTGTAGCGGATGCGAGCTTCAACTGGAAGCCAGTGGAGAGAGCGGAGGAGCGGGGTGACGTGAGAGAACTTGGGAAGGTTGAACACCAGACGGGCTGCGGCGTTCTGGATGAGTTGTAGGGGTTGAATGGCACAGGCAGGGAGCCCAGCCAACAGCGAGTTGCAGTAATCCAGACGGGAGATGACAAGTGCCTGGATTAGGACCTGCGCCGCTTCCTGTGTGAGGCAGGGGCGTACTCTGCGGATGTTGTAGAGCATGAACCTACAGGAACGGGCCACCGCCTTGATGTTAGTTGAGAACGACAGGGTGTTGTCCAGGATCACGCCAAGGTTCTTAGCGCTCTGGGAGGAGGAAACAATGGAGTTGTCAACCGTGATGGCGAGATCATGGAACGGGCAGTCCTTCCCCGGGAGGAAGAGCAGCTCCGTCTTGCCGAGGTTCAGCTTGAGGTGGTGATCCGTCATCCACACTGATATGTCTGCCAGACATGCAGAGATGCGATTCACCACCTGGTCATCAGAAGGGGGAAAGGAGAAGATTAATTGTGTGTCGTCTGCATAGCAATGATAGGAGAGACCATGTGAGGTTATGACAGAGCCAAGTGACTTGGTGTATAGCGAGAATAGGAGAGGGCCTAGAACAGAGCCCTGGGGGACACCAGTGGTGAGAGCGCGTGGCGAGGAGACAGATTCTCGCCACGCCACCTGGTAGGAGCGACCTGTCAGGTAGGACGCAATCCAAGCATGGGCCGCACCGGAGATGCCCAACTCGGAGAGGGTGGAGAGGAGGATCTGATGGTTCACAGTGTCGAAGGCAGCCGATAGGTCTAGAAGGATGAGAGCAGAGGAGAGAGAGTTAGCTTTAGCAGTGCGGAGCGCCTCCGTGATACAGAGAAGAGCAGTCTCAGTTGAATGACTAGTCTTGAAACCTGACTGATTTGGATCAAGAAGGTCATTCTGAGAGAGATAGCGGGAGAGCTGGCCAAGGACGGCACGTTCAAGAGTTTTGGAGAGAAAAGAAAGAAGGGATACTGGTCTGTAGTTGTTGACATCGGAGGGATCGAGTGTAGGTTTTTTCAGAAGGGGTGCAACTCTCGCTCTCTTGAAGACGTAAGGGACGTAGCCAGCGGTCAGGGATGAGTTGATGAGCGAGGTGAGGTAAGGGAGAAGGTCTCCGGAAATGGTCTGGAGAAGAGAGGAGGGGATAGGGTCAAGCGGGCAGGTTGTTGGGCGGCCGGCCGTCACAAGAAGCGAGATTTCATCTGGAGAGAGAGGGGAGAAAGAGGTCAGAGCACAGGGTAGGGCAGTGTGAGCAGAACCAGCAGTGTCGTTTGACTTAGCAAACGAGGATCGGATGTCGTCGACCTTCTTTTCAAAATGGTTGACGAAGTCATCTGCAGAGAGGGAGGAGGGGGGGGGGAGGGGGAGGAGGATTCAAGAGGGAGGAGAAGGTGGCAAAGAGCTTCCTAGGGTTAGAGGCAGATGCTTGGAATTTAGAGTGGAAGAAAGTGGCTTTAGCAGCAGAGACAGAGGAGGAAAATGTAGAGAGGAGGGAGTGAAAGGATGCCAGGTCCGCAGGGAGGCGAGTTTTCCTCCATTTCCGCTCGGCTGCCCGGAGCACTGTTCTGTGAGCTCGCAATGAGTCGTCGAGCCACGGAGCGGGAGGGGAGGACCGAGCCGGCCTGGAGGATAGGGGACATAGAGAGTCAAAGGATGCAGAAAGGGAAGAGAGGAGGGTTGAGGAGGCAGAATCAGGAGATAGGTTGGAGAAGGTATGAGCAGAGGGAAGAGATGATAGGATGGAAGAGGAGAGAGTAGTGGGGGAGAGAGAGCGAAGGTTGGGACGGCGCGATACCATCCGAGTAGGGGCAGTGTGGGAAGTGTTGGATGAGAGCGAGAGGGAAAAGGATACAAGGTAGTGGTCGGAGACTTGGAGGGGAGTTGCAATGAGCTTAGTGGAAGAACAGCATCTAGTAAAGATGAGGTCGAGCGTATTGCCTGCCTTGTGAGTAGGGGGGGAAGGTGAGAGGGTGAGGTCAAAAGAGGAGAGGAGTGGAAAGAAGGAGGCAGAGAGGAATGAGTCAAAGGTAGACGTGGGGAGGTTAAAGTCACCCAGGACTGTGAGAGGTGAGCCGTCCTCAGGAAAGGAGCTTATCAAGGCATCAAGCTCATTGATGAACTCTCCGAGGGAACCTGGAGGGCGATCAATGATAAGGATGTTAAGCTTGAAAGGGCTGGTAACTGTGACAGCATGGAATTCAAAGGAGGCGATAGACAGATGGGTAAGGGGAGAAAGAGAGAATGACCACTTGGGAGAGATGAGGATCCCGGTGCCACCACCCCGCTGACCAGAAGCTCTCGGGGTGTGCGAGAACACGTGGGCGGACGAAGAGAGAGCAGTAGGAGTAGCAGTGTTGTCTGTGGTGATCCATGTTTCCGTCAGTGCCAAGAAGTCGAGGGACTGGAGGGAGGCATAGGCTGAGATGAACTCTGCCTTGTTGGCCGCAGATCGGCAGTTCCAGAGGCTACCGGAGACCTGGAACTCCACGTGGGTCGTGCGCGCTGGGACCACCAGATTAGGGTGGCCGCGGCCACGCGGTGTGGAGCGTTTGTATGGTCTGTGCAGAGAGTAGAGAACAGGGATAGATAGACACATAGTTGACAGGCTACAGAAGAGGCTACGCTAATGCAAAGGAGATTGGAATGACAAGTGGACTACACTTATCGAATGTTCAGAACGTTAAGCTTACGTAGCAAGAATCTTATTGACTAAAATTATATGAAATGATACAGTACTGCTGGAGTAGGCTAGCTGGCGGTGGCTACGTTGTTGACACTACACTAATCAAGTCGTTCCGTCGAGTGTAATAGTTTCTACAGTGCTGCTATTCGGGGGCTAGCTGGCTAGCTAGCAGTGTTGATTACATAACGTTACGTTAAAAGAACGACAATAGCTGGCTAGCTAACCTAGAGAATCGCTCCAGACTACACAATTGTCTTATTGTCTTAGATACAAAGACGATACAAAGACGGCTATGTAGCTAGCTAGCTACGATCAAACAAATCAAACCGTTGTACTGTAATGAAGTGAAATGAAAATGTGATACTACCTGTGGAGCGAGGCGGAATGTTGACCGGGTTGTTGAAGTTCAATTCGGAAGACGTTGGCTAGCTGTTGCTGTTGGCTAGCTAGCTAGCTAGCTAGCAGTGACTCCTACGTTAAGGACGACAAATAGGACGACAAATAGCTGGCTAGCTAACCTCGGTAAATTAAGATAATCACTCTAAGTCTACACACTCTAAACTACACAATTACCTTGGATACGAAGACAGCAAAGACAAAGATAAAACTGTATTTTTTTGTGAAGAATCAACAACAAGTGGGACACAATCATGAAGTGGAACGACATTTATTGGATATTTCAAACTTTTTTAACAAATCAAAAACTGAAAAATTGGGCGTGCAAAATTATTCAGCCCCTTTACTTTCAGTGCAGCAAACTCTCTCCAGAAGTTCAGTGAGGCACTGTATATGAAATATATTTGTACTGATATAAATGTAACTCAACTGTTAACTAAACCAACTTAAAACACCCTGAAAAATCAACTATTTTGCAGAGCATTCTGACAAACACACCACATATGTATACAGCCAATTCAATTTTTGCTAACAAGCCTGCATTAGATTTACTAAGCTACTGAAATTGCAAAGAACTTCCAATGAGCAACATTTCCTGTATGACCCGGGGGTTGCATGATTGGAAGGGTGTGTCCTCTGTCTCTGATTCGGATAAGGCCCTGTAAATGTTTTCTTTCTCTGATTAACTCTGCTGAATATAAGCATACCCCATATAACAGATTACGGATAAAAGACAGATCTACCCCATCGTTTTGCAGTCAACTTTCCTGCCAGTTCTTGACTACGGTGACACCTTTTATTGGAATAGTGCAGCCACTACTCTTAAACCTGCTGGGTGGTTGACAGTTCACACTATTTTGTCAATTACAGGAGAAGTGGACTCTCCAAACCCTCCAGTATGTACCAGAGGAATGTCTTTGCTTTTCCTGCCGAGACTCTAACACGTTCAAAAAGTGAATACTGGAACAATATTTATAACATAAGAATGTGGGGAATGTTCAGTGGTGAGCTAAAGAATAATAATTTCATATGGGTTTTTATTTTGTGATGTCATTAGAAATGGTATAAAGGAAATACTGTAACTTGGAAATTATATCCACTTAAAACCTGATGGGGCTAGGGGTTCCCAACTGGGAACCCCCCCTCCCCCTTCAGCCCACAACGGTGGCGCAGGGAAAGCAAAAATATTCTTAAAAATATTTAACCTCCACACATTAACAAGTCCAATAGCTTAAATGAAAGATAAACACCTTGTTCATCTACCGAGCATGTCAGAATTTTAAAATGTTTTACAGCGAAAACATAGCACATATTTATGTTAAACCACCACTAGGGAAACATACAATATGTAGCCACATGGCTATGCAAATTAGCACAATCACAAACGCAGGATTAAAAGAAAAATAATTCACTAACCTTTTGAAAATCTTCATCAGATGACAGTAATAGCACATGTTACACAGTACATTTATGTTTTTTTCAATAATATGCAATTTATATCCATAAATCTCCATTTACATTGAGCCATGTTCAAGAAATGCAGCAGAAATGACCGGAGAAATTATAAATATCTCCAGCAGCTAACGCCAGATAACAGCAATAAACATCATAAACTTTGACTAAATATACATGTTCTACATATATTTATAAAGATACACTTCTTCTTAATGCAAACGCTGTGTTACATTTATTTTTAACGTTACAGAATTCGTTCACTATTCAATAATCTGAGACGGCGCTCAGCCATTAGCATTATTTCTCTACTATGTTGGATTCGACAAAAATACAATTTTATAACATAAATATTCCCTTACCTTTGATGGTCTTCGACAAGAATGCCGTGGAAGGAGTTATACTTACCTAATATAACGTTTGGTTGCAGTTGGTGTGTCTTTGTATTAGCAAAAGCTAACATCTTCAGGTGAATTACCCCAAAAAGGACTTCTGATCACGAAAATTGCGCATCAAAACTTCAAATTTACATATTATATGTCGACTAAACTGGTCAAACTAAATGCAGAATCAAGCTTTAGGATGTTTTTAACGTACAAAACAATTGGCGATTAAATCAAACGTAACGAACTCACTTCAACCAGCTTGGAAAAAAACGTCAGTTTTTCCAGAGCGCGCTCCTGAAAACTCGTGACACCTCAGTATTTGGCCCACCAAGCAGTCAAAGCTCGTGCTATTTTCTCCGTTGCACGTCTCACTGTAAGACGGGAGCGCGCTGAAGAGATAGAAACTGTTCCCAGAGCCATAGCTGGTTGGCAAGGGTGGGGGCGATGACGTCAAAGTTGGAGGAATTTTCTAAGAGTGTTTGGGAGAATGGCTGCCCTGTGAGTTCTGCTTTACATACAGACATAATTCGAACGGTTTTAGAAGCTTTAGAGTGTTTTCTATTCAATAATAATTATTATATGCATATATTAGCAATTTTTGACAGTTTCTTTTTGTTTACTTTGGGCACACCATTCATCCAAAAGGGGGCAGTATTTCCCATAGCCCCATCTTAAGTTTCCATCCAGTATGTTGTTCTTATAATATGAAAAATAATGAAAGGTATTTTGTTAAGATAGGAATGTGATTTTAGGAGTCATAAGAGATCATTTACTATCTATAGCCTTTGCACAGTAAGTAGCCATGCCCCAAGGTATGTCAGAGAGCGTGTCAGTCTGACGGAACTGTCCTTTTCGTCCACAGTGCATAAACTGATTGGTAAGAAATTAACATGCAGACCAGAACATCGTCAGGTTGCAGCTGCGCGTGTAATGTGGTTTTATTCCTAAATATCAACACGAGGTATAGGCGAGAAGCTCGTCTCTCGGACAATCACTGGTACGGCTGATTAGCTGTCCTAAGTCAAATATCTAGAAAAGGGAATATTAAGTGAGACCATCCTACTACTCTTCAAACCATCCTATCCTACTACTTTACTCAAATCACTGTATTCTCCTACTCTCATCACCAATGGGAGCCGTCGACACGTATGTCTATCTTTTTTATTTATTTTTTTATTTCACCTTTATTTACCAGGTAGGCAAGTTGAGAAGAAGTTCTCATTTACAATTGCGACCTGGCCAAGATAAAGCAAAGCAGTTCGACACATACAACGACACAGAGTTACACATGGAGTAAAACAAACATACAGTCAATAATGCAGTATAAACAAGTCTATATACGATGTGAGCAAATGAGGTGAAATAAGGGAGGTAAAGGCAAAAAAAGGCCATGGTGGCAAAGTAAATACAATATAGCAAGTAAAACACTGGAATGGTAGAATTGCCGTGGAAGAATGTGCAAAGTAGAAATAAAAATAATGGGGTGCAAATGAGCAAAAAAAAAAGTAGGGAAAGAGGTAGTTGTTTGGGCTAAATTATAGGTGGGCTATGTACAGGTGCAGTAATCTGTGAGCTGCTCTGACAGTTGGTGCTTAAAGCTAGTGAGTGAGATAAGTGTTTCCAGTTTCAGAGATTTTTGTAGTTTGTTCCAGTCATTGGCAGCAGAGAACTGGAAGGAGAGGCGGCCAAATAAATAATTGGTTTTGGGGGTGACCAGAGAGATATACCTGCTGGAGCACGTGCTACAGGTGGGTGATGCTATGGTAACCAGCGAGCTGAGATAAGTGGGGACTTTACCTAGCAGGGTCTTGTAGATGACATGGAACCAGTGGGTTTGATGACGAGTATGAAGCGAGGGCCAGCCAATGAGAATGTACAGGTCACAATGGTGGGTAGTATATGGGGCTTTGGTGACAAAACGGATTGCACTGTGATAGACTGCATCCAATTTGTTGAGTAGGGTATTGGAGGCTATTTTGTAAATGACATCGCCGATGTCAAGGATTGGTAGAATGGTCAGTTTTACAAGGGTATGTTTGGCAGCATGAGTGAAGGATGCTTTGTTGCGAAATAGGAAGCCAATTCTAGATTTAGCTTTGGATTGGAGATGTTTGATGTGGGTCTGGAAGGAGAGTTTAACCAGACACCCAGGTATTTTTAGTTGTCCACATATTCTAAGTCAGAGCCGTTCCAGAGTAGTGATGTTGGACAGGCGGGCAGGTGCAGGCAGCGATCGGTTGAAGAGCATGCATTTAGTTTTACTTGTATATAAGAGCAATTGGAGGCCACGGAAGGAGAGTTGTATGGCATTGAAGCTTGGAGGGTTGTTAACACAGTGTCCAAAGAAGGGCCAGAAGTATACAGAATGGTGTCGTCTGCGTAGAGGTGGATCAGAGACTCACCAGCAGCAAGAGCAACATCATTGATGTATACAGAGAAGAGAGTCGGTCCAATAATTGAACCCTGTGGCACCCCCATAGAGACTGCCAGAGGTCCGGACAGCAGACCCTCCGATTTGACACACGGAACTCTATTAGAGAAGTAGTTTGTGAACCAGGCGAGGCAATCATTTGAGAAACCAAGGCTGTCGAGTCTGCCGATGAGGATGTGGTGATTGACAGAGTCGAAAGCCTTGGCCAGATCAAAGAATATGGCTGCACAGTAATGTTTCTTATCGATGGCGGTTAAGATATCGTTTAGGACCTTGAGTGTGGCTGAGGTGCACCCATGACCAGCTCTGAAACCAGATTGTATAGCAGAGAAGGTATGGTGAGATTCGAAATGGTCTGTAATCTGTTTGTTGACTTAGATTTCGAAGACCTTAGAAAGGCAGGTTAGGATAGATATAGAGCTGTAGCAGTTTGGGACTAGAGTGGCCCCCCTTTGAAGAGGGGGATGACCGCAGCTGCTTTCCAATCTTTGGGAATCTCAGACGACACGAAAGAGAGGTTGAACAGGCTAGTAATAGGGGTGGCAACAATTTCAGCAGATAGTTTTAGAAAGAAGGGGTTCAGATTGTCTCGCCCGGCTGATTTGTAGGGGTCCAGATTTTGCAGCTCTTTCAGAACATATCTCCCGAGGAGCATCTTCCACAGTGAACAACAGTAGAATACGGGAATGGAGATACCCCTTTAGGACAATCAGATATTTACAAGCGTGCCGCTGAAAGGCCAACCCACATCCTTCCTAAGAAGTCTTGGTTCCGACAGAGATAAACGGCAAACAAAGGCACTCACACGTAAATACATTTATAATTTCTTACTTCAAATGGACGGCGGTTTGTGTGCAAAGTATATGATTACTGTGAGAATAGTTCTAAAATATATCAACAATAAGTGTCCCTTTTTCTCTCTCTCTCTTCCCCCACTCTTCATTTTATGTGTAACAAGCCACCATGTGTTGTCAGTCCGCTAGCGACTTTTTTTAATCTATTAAGTGTGTATGTTATGATTAACCTGTCTGGGATATTCGGGACGGTAGCGTCCCTCCTCAACAACTGCCAGTGAAAGTGCAGGGCGCCAAATTCAAAACTACAGAAATACCATAATTAAAATTCCTCAAACATACAAGTTTGTCACACCATTTTAATAATAATAATAATAATATAATATATCCCATTTAGCAGACACTTTTGTCCAAAGCGACTTACAAGTCGGCTGGGGCCACTACTTTTGCATATGGGTGGCCCCAGTGGGAAACGAACCCACGACGCTTGGCGTTGCAAGCGCCATGCTCTACCGACTGAGCCACACAGGACCCTTATATTTTAAAGATAAACTTGTTGTAAATCCAGCCACTGTTTGTTTTCAAAAATGCTCTACGACGAAAGCACATCAAATGATTATGTTAGATCAGTACGTAGATCAGTACACACAAAAACACATTTTTTTAGTCACAAAAAGCAGAAATAGAGATCAAATTAATCACTAACCTTTGATGATCTTCATCAGATGACAATCATAGGACTTCATGTTACACAATACATGTATGTTTTGTTCGATAAAGTTCATATTTATATCCAAAAATCTCAGTTTACATTTGAAAGTTATGTTCAGTAGTTCCAAAACATCCGGTGATTTTGTAGAGAGCCACATCAATTTACAGAAATACTCATAATAAACATTGCTAAAAGATACAAGTGTGATGCATGTAATTTTAGATTCACTTCTCCTTAATGCAACCTCTGTGTCAGATTTCAAAAAAGCTTTACCGAAAAAGCACACCATGCAATAATCTGAGTACAGCGCTCAGACAACAAAACAAGCCATACAGAAATCCAGCATGTTGTGGAGTCAACACAGTCAGAAATAGCATTATAAATATTCACTTACCTTTGATCTTCATCAGAATGCACTCCTAGGAATCCCAGTTCCACAATAAATGTTTGTTTTGTTTGAAAACATCCATCATTTATGTCCAAATACCTCTTTTTTGTTTGCATGTTTAGTACACAATCCAAACTCATGATGCGCGGGCAAGTCCAGGCGAAAGTTCAGAAGAAAAGTCATATTACAGTTCGTAGAAACATGTCAAACGAAGTATAGAATCAATCTTTAGGATGTTTTTATCATAATTCTTCAATAATGTTCCAACTGGAGAATTCCTTTGTCCGTAGAAATGCAATGGAACAGAACTAACTCTCACGTCAGCTCATGCCACTCTGGCAGACCTCTGACTCATTCAGCTCCCATTCCCCCCTCCACAGTAGAAGCATCAAACAAGGTTCAAAAGACTTTTGACATCTAGTGGAAGCCTTAGGAAGTGCAATATGACCCCATAGACACTGGATATTGGACAGGCAATGAGTTGAAAAACTACAAACCTCAGATTTCCCACTTCCTGGTTGGATTTTTTTCTCAGGTTTTTGCCTGCCATATGAGTTCTGTTTTACTCACAGACATCATTCAAACAGTTTTAGAAACTGAGTGTTTTCTAACCAAATCTACTAATAATATGCATATATTAGCAACTGGGCCTGAGTAGCAGGAAGTTTACTCTGGGCACCTTATTCATCCAAGCTACTCAATACTGCCCCCCAGTCCCAAAGAAGTGTATAAGTGTACTGTTTCATGGATGGCATAGGTAAAGACCTTTGAGTTTAATTTGGGAGATGATAACTCTTTAAACATCTGCTCTCTAGGTGCCCCAAATTCCTAATGAGTGAATTGTTATATGATTACTTTTCTCGGGTAACATTTAAACATAGTTAGTTGATTTGACAAATAACAGTCATCAGATGAATGAATGTAAAATCACAACACCGTTCACAGAGTTGGTTAGCTCTTTAGATTCCTCAGGTCTCCACCGAACTAGGTTAATCCGCTTTAAGTTTTAACGCTACACATTTTTTAAATCTCTCACAAAAATGACATTTGCATTCCCTAGTGCCACAAGGGCAGTTTAAAACCCTAATGATAAATGAGTTCACAGAGGTGTGCAATTGTTTTGATTGGTTGACTTTAATCATTTTTTTATGATGGCTGTTTGTTTGTGACGTTCTAATGTAATGTACTTGTTATTGTATCTTGTTATTTTATCTTGTAGTTTTATATTTGATTTTATTTCCTCAGGGCACCATTGAATATGAGACCCTAGTCTCAATTGGGCTTCCCTGATTATATAAAAGTTCATAATAAAAAGGGAGACAGAAGGAGAGAGATTGAGAGAGATAATTGAAGAATGAGAAATGAAGAGGATCTCTTCGATAGATATAAGGAGGTATTTAGAGAGTTATCAGAGGGATCACCCAGGCTGTGGATCCCTGTGTCACAGTAGGCATAGACTTATCTATCCCAAAGCAAATCTAATGTGACAGACAACTCCCAGCACAACACTCAGTTGTTCATAAACTATAGACATGCCCAGTCGCACATTAAATTAACAAACCAATGTGTCACTGTGAGAGTGTCAAAGACATGTTGCTCTGCTCTTAGCCATACTAGAATTCTAAGTTGTTTATTTTCAGAGTCAAGACACTTTTTTTTCCTGTAATAGGCTTTTGGTAAGGATTTGATATCCAAATACAGTGGGATAAGATGAGGATAGAATGGAATTGGGAAAGGGGATTCGTAACATATTGTACTCTATGTAATTTGTAGCATGCCACACGAATAGCAGGATTTTCTTTATTATTTTTTTGCAGGATGTAACATATCATACATATCATACAAAATGGATGACGTCGTACACAATTGTGTACCATTTTTGTACCATTTTTGGGAACCTGTTTTGGCTTGTGAGCGCTACTTTCAAAACTCCTGGCTGAAGAGATTCAAAACCGAACCCTAGCATTACTTTAAGTTGTTTGTTGTCAAAGGGAAGACACCTGTCTTCCTTTGATAGGCTTTTGACAACTAAATACAGTGGGGTATGATTAGGTTAACAAACACATTCACAGAGACACTATATAATTAAGCACCAGCTGTCAGAGCAGTTTACAGATCACTACAACTGTACTTAGCCTATCTGTAAACAGCCCATCTACCTACCTCATCCCCATACTGGTATTTATTTATTTATTTTGCTCCTTTGCACCCCAGTATCTCTACCTGCTCATTCATCTTCTGCCGATCTACTATTGTAATTACTTCGCCACCATGGCCTATTTATTTCCTTAACTTACCTCATTTGCACTCACTGTATATAGACTTTTTGTTTTCTTTTGTTCTACTGTATTATTGACTATATGTTTTGTTTATTCCATGTGTAACTCTGTGTTGTTGTTGTATGTGTCGAATTGCTACGCTTTATCTTGGCCAGGTCGCAGTTGCAAATGAGAACTTGTTCTTAACTAGCCTACCTGGTTAAATAAAGGTGAAATAAAACAAAATATATATATATCAACACACTGTCTGAGTCCGAAATGAAACCTTATTCGCTATGTATTACACTACTTTTGACCAGCTCCCATGGGCACTCCATATAAGGAGTAGGGTGCCATTTGGGACAGTCACTGTCTCAGAAATACTACCTCTAAACACACTGGTTGCATCCCAAAAAACACCATATTCCCTATGTAGTGCATTACTTATGACGAGGGCCCACAGGGCTCTGGTCAGCTTTATAGGCAATAGGGTTGAATAGAGCTCAACACACTGTCGCTGAAACCCTAAATATACAGTATATATGGTTTTTGGAATGGGAGACATATCGCTTTGTCAAAAATCAAATCAAATGTATTTGTCACATACACATGGTTAGCAGGTGTTAATGCAAGTGTAGCGAAATGCTTGTGCTTCTAGTTCCGACCATGCAGTAATATCTAACAAGTAATATAACCTAACAATTTCACAACAACTACTTTATAAAGACAAGCGTAAAGGAATGAATATGAATATGTACATAAAAATATATAAATGAGTGATGGCCGAACGGCATAGGCAAGATGCAGTAGATGGTATAGAGTACAGTATATACATATGAGATGAGTAATGTAGGGTATGAAAACATATAAAGTGGCATTGTTTAAAGTGGCTAGAGTGATACATTACATCAAGATGGCAAGATGCAGTAGATGGTATAGTGTACATTATATACATATGAGACGAGTAATATAGGGTATGAAAACATTATATGAAGTGGCATTGTTTAAAGTGGCTAGTGATACATTACATCAAGATGGCAAGATGCAGTAGAATGTGTAGTGTACAGTATATACATACGAGACGAGTAATATAGGGTATGTAGACATTATATAATATAAAGTGGCTAGTGATAAATTGATTACATCATTTTTTCCATTATTAAAGTGGTTGGAGTCAAGTCAGTATGTTGGCAGCAGCCACTCAATGCTAGTGGTGGCTGTTTAACAATCTGATGGCCTTGAGATAGAAGCTGTTTTTCAGTCTCTCGGTCCATGCTTTGATGCACCTGTACTGACCTCGCCTTCTGGATGATAGCGGGGTGAACAGGCAGTGGCTCGGGTGGTTATTGTCCTTGATGATCTTTTTGGCCTTCCTGTGACATCAGGTCGTGTAGGTGTCCTGGAGGGCAGGTAGTTTGCACCAGGTGATGCGTTGTGCAGACCTCACTACCCTCTGGAGATCCTTCCGGTTATGGGCAGAGCAGCTGCCGTACCAGGCGGTGACAGGATGCTCTCGATTGTGCATCTGTAAAAGTTTGAGTGTTTTTGGTGTCAAGCCGAATTTCTTCAGCCTCCTGAGATTGAAGAGGTGCTGCTGCGCATTCTTCACCACGTTGTTGAACTTAACTCTCCACCCTCTCCACTACTGTCCCGTCAATGTAGATAGGGGGCTGCTCCCACTGCTGTTTCCTGAAGTCCACGATCATCTCCTTTGTTTTGTTGACATTGAGTGTGAGGTTATTCTCCTGACACCACACTCCGAAGGCCCTCACCTCCTCCCTGTAGGCCATCTCGTCTTTGTTTGGTATTCAAGCTTACCACTGTAGTGTCGTCTGCAAACTTGATGATTGAGTTGGAGGCTGCATGGCCACGCAGTCATGGGGGAACAGAGAGTACAGGAGAGGGCTCAGAACGCACCCTTGTGGGGACCCAGTGTTGAGGATCAGCGGGGTGTAGGTGTTGTTACATACCCTCACCACCAGGGGGCATCCCATCAGGAATTCCAGGACACAGTTGCACAGGACGGGGTCGAGACCCAGGGACATACTGTGTGTGTGTGTGTGTCTGCGTGCGTGTGTTTGTGTGGGTGTCTGCGTGCGTGGGTTTGAGTGTGTGTCTGCGTGTGTGCGTGCATTTGTGTGTGCATGTGTTTGTGCGTGTGTGTGTGTACATTTTGTCTTGTTGTTTGTCTTGTTTACTGTTCACTATGGATGTGTCTGTGTCGTGTTAATTTTAGTGTATGTGTGTATAGTTAGTTTCTGTATGCGGTTTTGTGTGAGTGTGCAGTGTGTGAGTGTGCAGTGTAGTGGCCTTTTCTCTCTGTTCTGAGCTGTAGTGGTCCTTAGGGAGACGAGAGAGGAGCTCTTATAGGGAGCTAATAGTTTATCAGCTTTATATATCATCTATAGCCTGCAGCACTTTGGCTGTTCCTACTCACACACACAAAGACTCACACAGACTCACACAAGACTCACAAAGACACAGCAGCTAGCCATCACAGTCTCACGTCAGAATTAGACTTTCATCCATGTTTCTCAAATGTCAAATTTCAAACTGTTTATGCTTCAGTTTAGGCATTAACTCCTAATGGTTAAGGTAAGGGTTAAGGTTTGGGATAAGGATAAAATTAAAACTTTGGATTCAGAGGCAGGTCCTTAGGCCCATCCACAACACCCTAGCAAAACTGAAACCTACTTGAAGGTAACGGTTTCCACGTAATCTCTCGAAGTCCTCAGACACTGACTTGTATCGCGGGTGACCTGGCTGGACACAGACGCACACACGAAGTCCAAATGGTGATAGTTTAGGAACATATTTGTTGGCTAGCGCCACATCCACCCTCACAGAGAGACTGTGTTATCTGTGTTAGTCCCTAAACTTTCTCAGTTCTGCCAAATGCAAACTCTGGTCTACACAAGTATATCACAGACACACTTTGTGTGCACGTGTGTGTATGTCAATCACTGTCAGCGAGCGTGCCTAAGACAGACAAGTTCATGGCTTCCTATCATCTGATGGAGTGACAGAGGGCCTGGCACAGCATGATACAGTACAGCCAACCACCAGTCTTTCATTTAATTAAGATGGGTGTGTATCTCTCCATGTCGTTGTGTTTCTGTAGTTTAAACGTTTGTTCTACCGTGTGTGTGTGTGTGTTTGTGTGAGTGTGTGTTTGTGTGTGTGTGTATATGTGTTTGTGTGTGTGTGTGTGTGTGTGTGTATGTGTGTGTCAATCACCATCAGTGAGCATGCCTTAGACAGTCTTCATAGAATATGTGTGTATAATTGGCTGTTCGTGATGGATAACACCTCGGCGTCATTAGCAGCTCAGAAGTGTGATCCAACAGGAATTAAGACAGTGTCTGTAAGAGGTAGAGTTGTGGGCTTAAATAACGGATGAGCCATATGCTGCCATTCACTTAAACAGAGCAGCCCTACTGAGACTAGCACATATGCAGATGGGGTCATAAGAGGGAGGGAGGGAGGGAGAAAAATGAGAGAGGGAGGGAGGGTGGGAGGGGGGGAGAAAGAGGAGAGAGGGAGGGTCTGCAGAGACAGAAATGTATAGGAAGATCTACAGAGAAGGAAGGTAGGCATCTTTAGAAAGAAAGAGAGGGAGTAGAGGGAATGAAGTTCTGAATAGAGGGGAGAGTGGGGAGGCTCTAGTCTACAGAGATACAAAGAGAGGGGAGAGTGGGGAGGCTCTAATCTGCAGAAATACAAAGAGAGGGGAGAGTGGGGAGGCTCCAGTCTACAGAGATACAAAGAGAGGGGAGAGTGGGTAGGCTCTAGTCTAGAGATACAAAGAGAGGGGAGAGTGGGGAGGCTCTAGTCTACAGATATAAAAAAAGCGGGGGAGCGTGGGGAGGCTCTAGTCTACAGATATAAAAAAAAAAGAGGGGGAGAGTGGGGAGGCTCTAGTCTACAGAAATACAAAGAGAGGGGAGGCTCTTGTCTACAGAGATACAAAGAGAGGAGTGACATATAGTTGTTGAATCACTTACCTACAATATTTAAATCCCAGGGCTCTTTTCCATCAGGCTTTCTAGCCACGTCCCAGCCTGACTTAAAACATCACTCTCCTGGGCACTACAAGAATGTTTGTACCCATATCCTCCACATAACTCAGTTAAAACATGGCTTCCCTCCCTGGAGCTGCAGAAACGCAGTGTTATGGTGACCTTTACAACAGGGCTGGTTAGCGCTGGTGATTGAATAGGGCTTCCTTCTTGTGATAAGGTCAGGCCAGTGTGCTGTGTGATAGTGCTGGGAGTAGATAGAGGGAGAGGGATCATGGATGTGTCCCAAATGGCACCCTATTCCCTGCATAGTGCACTACTTTTGATTCGGACCTATAGTGTATACTACGGTAGGAATACTATAGAATTTACTGTAGTGTTTTTGCGGACTTAACTGTTATATTCACTATAGTATACTGTAGTATGTACAGTTTACTTAAGCAATAAGGCACGAAGGGGTGTGGTATATGGCCAATATACCACGACTTTGCGCCATATCTGGATACAGCCCTTAGCCGTGTTATGTTGGGTATATTCCACAAACCCCCGAGGTGCCTTATTTGTATTATAAACTGGTTAGCAATGTAATTAGAGCAGTAAAAATAAGTGTTTTGTCATACCCGTGGTATACGTTCTGATATACCATGGCTGTCAGCCAATCAGCATTCAGGGCTCGAACCACCCAGTTTATAATATAGTATAAATACTATAGTAAAAAAAAGAGCTGTGTTCGCGCCCAGGCTCTGTCGCAACCGGCCATGACCCGGAGGTCCGTGGGACGACGCACAATTGGGCTAGCGTCGTCCGGGTTAGTGAGGGTTTGGCGACTCCTGTGGCGGGCCGGGCACAGTGCGCGCTAACCAAGGTTGCCAGGTGCACGGTGTTTCCTCTGACCCATTAGTGCTGCTGGCTTCCGGGTTGGATGTGCGCTGTGTTAAGAAGCAGTGCGGCTTGGTTGGGTTGTGTATCGGAGGACGCATGACTTTCGACCTTCGTCTCTCCCGAGCCCGTACGAGAGTTGTAGCGATGAGACAAGATAGTAGCTACTAACAATTGGATACCACAAAATTGGGGAGAAAAAGGGGGTAAAAACAAAAAAAGTATATTTTATGGAAATTACTGTAGTGTTTTTGCGGACTGTAGTATACTTAAGCAATAAGACTCGAATGGGTGTGTTATATGGCCAATATACCATGGCCACGGGCTGTTCTCCGTACGACACAACGCTGAGTGCCTCTATACAGCCCTCAGCCATGGTATATTGGCCATATACCACAAACCCCCATGGTGCCTTATTGCTATTATAAGCTGGTTATCAACGTAATTAGAGCATAAAAATAAATGTTTTGTCATACCCGTGGTATATGGTCTGATATACCATGGCTGTCAGTCAATCAGCAGTTAGGGCTCGAACCACCCAGTTTATAATGTAGTGTATATATTGTTTATTATAGTATAATTGCCATAGTATTTTTTTGTGTGTAAATACTAGTAGTATTTTGTAAATACTAGTAATTATGTACTGTTTTTGAGGACTGTAATATACTGTAGCATGTACTGTAGTGTTTTGGGGACAATACTGTTGTATTTACTAAAGTGTTTTTGTTTTATTATCTTTGACTGAAAAGAAACACAACATGCAACAATTTCAAAGATTTTACTGAGTTATAGTTTATATAAGGAAATTAGTCAATTGAAATAAATGGATTTCACATTACTGGGAATACAGATATGCATCTGTTGGTCACAGATACCTTAAAAAAGGTAGGGGTGTGGATCAGAATGCCAGGCAGTATCTGTTGTGACCACCTTTTGCCTCATTCAGTGCGACACATCTCCTTCACGTAGAGTTGATCAAGCTGTTGATTGTGGCTTGTGGAATGTTGTTTCACTCCTCTTCAATGGCTGTGCGAAGTTGCTGGATATTGGCGGGAACTGGAACACACTGTCATAAACGTCGATCCAGAGCATCCCAAACATGTTCAATGGGTGACATGTCTGGTGAGTATTTAGGCCATGGTAGAACTGGGAAATGTTTGTCTTCCAGAAATTGTGTATAGATCCTTGCAACATGGAGCCATGCATTATCATGCTGAAACATGAGGTGATGGCGGCCGATGAATGGCATGACATGGGCCTCAGGATCTCGTCACGGTATCTCTGTGCATTCAAATTGCCATCGATAAAATACATTTACCGTAATTTCTGGACTATTAAGCACACCTGAATATAAACCGCACCCACTGAATTTTTTTAAAATATGTATTTTGTACATAAATAAGCCGCACATGTCTATAAGCCGCAGGTGCCTACCAGTACATTGAAACAAATTAACATTACACGGCCTTTAAACGAAACACGGCTTGTAACAAAAATGAACAGGCTTTAACGAAACACAGCTTGTTACAAAAATAAATAAAAAATAGCAGTAAACAGTAGCCTACCAAGAAAGTCATTGGTCACTATCTTCCTCCTCCTGTGCACTGAAACCACTGAAGCCATTTCCTTCGGTGTCGGAGTTGAATAGCCTCAGAATAGCTTCATCCGATGTTGGATCGCTGCCCTCTTCAACACACATCAGTCCAGCCTTTTGAAACCCGTTGATGAATGTGGATTTTTTGAGAATGCTCCACGCTGTCAGCAGCTCTATTTCCTTTTCCAACAACCAGATCGATCGCCTTCAACTTGAAATATGCATTTCTCCCTGTCTTTGCCATGATGCGGGTGACAAAATGACTACCGTAATCAGAATGATGGGAAGTTTGAGAAGTTTGAGCGCGCTCGAACTTTGGAGCCTGCCCATACCATCATTCCACTGCCACCATGGGGCACTCTGTTCACAACGTTGACATCAGCTCAGTTTTTTGGCGGCATGAATCTTGTGAAAGCGGGAAAAATCCATAAATTAGCAGCGTCATTGTATAAACCGCGAGATTCAAAGCGTGGGAAAAAAGTAGCGGCTTATAGTCCGGAAATTATTGTATGTTTGTTGTCTGTAGCTTATGCCTGCCCATACCATCATTCCACTGCCACCATGGGGCACTCTGTTCACAACGTTGACATCAGCAAACTACTCGCCAACACAACACCTGCCATCTGCCCGGTACAGTTGAAACCCTGGATTCAACCTTGAAGAGCATACTTCTCCAGCATGCCTGTAGCCATCGAAATCGAGCATTTGCCCACTGAAGTCAGATATGACGTCAAACTGCAGTCAGGTCAAGACCCTGTTGAGGACGACAGATACGCAAATGAGCCTCTTTTTGAGACTATCTGAGACTATTTCTGACAGTTTCTGCAGAAATTAATCAGTTGTGCAAACCCACAGTTTCATCAGCTGTCCAGGTGGCTGGTATCAGATGATCCCGCAGGTGAAGAAGCCGGATGTAGAGGTCCCGGGCTTGCGTGGTTGCACGTGGTCTGCAGTTGTGACGCCGGTTGGATGTACTGCTAAATTCTCTAAAACAACTTTGGAGGCGGTTTATGGTAGAGAAAATATTATTAAATTATCTGCCAACAGCTTTGGTGGACATTCCTGCAGTCAGCAAGCCAATTGCACACTCCCTCAACTTGAGACATCTGTGGCATTGTGTTGTGTGACAGAACTGCACATTTTAGAGTGTCCTTTTATTGTCCCCAGAACAAGGTGCACCTGTGTAATGATCTTGCTGTTTAATCAGCTTCTTGATATACCACACCTGTCAGGTGGATGGATTATCTTGGCAATGGAAAAAATGCTCCCTAACAGGGATGTAAAAAATTTGAGAGAAATAAGCTTTTTGTCTTCTTATTAAAACATGAGACAAACACTTTACATGTTGCGTTTATATTTTTGCTCAGTGTAGCTTCTCCTTGAGTAGGTGGCTTTCTCCTTGATGAAACCTACTGGAGAAATATTAAAATAGCACATTTTCCATAACCTGTAGGTAGTTGGGGGGAAGGGGAATGGGCAGGGTATATGCAAATTAAATGCTGTATTATTTACCAGTGTCACGCCCTGGTCTATATTTATTATGTTATCTTCATTTATTGGGTCAGGCCAGGGTGTGACATGGGTTTATTTGTAGTGTGTTTCGTCTTGGGGTTGTGTGGGGTGTACAGATTAGTCTATGGCTGCCTGAGGCGGTTCTCAATCAGAGTCAGGTGATTATCGTTGTCTCTGATTGGGAACCATATTTAGGTAGCCTGGGTTTCACTGTGTGTTTGTGGGTGATTGTTCCTGTCTCTGTGTTTGTTGCACCAGTCAGGGCTGTTTCGGTTTTCGACGTTTGTTGTTTTGTATTGTTCGTGTTTTTCTTCATCATTAAAGATGTATCTAACGAACCACGCTGCATTTTGGTCCGATCCTTGTTCCACCTCTTCGTCAGAGGAGGAGTTGGAAGAAACCCGTTACAACCAGCAACAATTTTTGTGTTTTTGCAGACTATAGAGGACATTTCTATAGTATTTACAACAGTGTTTTTTGTGGCTAATACTGTAGTATTTATTACAGTATTCTACAGTATATTACAAAGTTATATACTAAGTACTACACGTGATCGAGCGATAATACAGTGTGCACTATAGTATTCTACAGTATACTACGGTTTACTACATAATTCTATGTAAGTACTGTAGTGTTTTTTATGTGGGATGTCACAGTGTAGAGGCCATCTACAGCACATAGCCCTCCCGAATGTTTAGTATTAGAGGGATTGTAGCACTAGGTCAAGTAAGATGCCTTCTATCATGTCTGTGTCTGAGTTCAAGTTCAGTGCAGAACACAGGAGATTGATGGTGTGCAAGGGTGGGGTGTATGTGGGGCGGTGTGTGTATCTGTGTGCGTGTGCATGCGTCTGTGTCTGTGCGTGTGTGTGTGCTTCCTACCATTATGGCTTCATGTAATGGACATCTGGGAATGATCTATCGCTGGGGGCTGTGATGGCCATTCCTGTCTTCCAGTCTGCCGACCAGCTGAACAGACAGAAAATGTGAAAACAAGAAAGAAATCAAGACATCACTTTTTCCCACCTCAAATTCCCCTGCAAGATTCACTATCAAAACATTCTAACTGCATAGCCAGCAAACACACTGTAGGGTATCTACTGGATTAGCTCAAACACACTGCAGGGTATATATTGGAATGGCTCAAACACACTGCAGGGTATATACTGGAATGGCTCAAACACACTGCAGGGTATCTACTGGAATGGCTCAAACACACTGCAGGGTATCTACTGGAATGGCTCAAACACACTGCAGGGTATATACTGGAATGGCTCAAACACACTGCAGGGTATATATTGGAATGGCTCAAACACACTGCAGGGTATATATTGGAATGGCTCAAACACACTGCAGGGTATATATTGGAATGGCTCAAACACACTGCAGGGTATATATTGGAATGGCTCAAACACACTGCAGGGTATATATTGGAATGGCTCAAACACACTGCAGGGTATATATTGGAATGGCTCAAACACACTGCAGGGTATCTACTGGAATGGCTCAAACACACTGCAGGGTATATACTGGAATGGCTCAAACACACTGCAGGGTATATACTGGAATGGCTCAAACACACTACAGGGTATATACTGGAATGGCTCAAACACACTGCAGGGTATCTACTGGAATGGCTCAAACACACTGCAGGGTATATATTGGAATGGCTCAAACACACTGCAGGGTATATATTGGAATGGCTCAAACACACTGCAGGGTATATATTGGAATGGCTCAAACACACTGCAGGGTATATATTGGAATGGCTCAAACACACTGCAGGGTATATATTGGAATGGCTCAAAAACACTGCAGGGTATCTACTGGAATGGCTCAAACACACTGCAGGATATATATATTGGAATGGCTCAAAAACACTGCAGGGTATATATTGGAATGGCTCAAACACACTGCAGGGTATATATTGGAATGGCTCAAACACACTGCAGGATATATATATTGGAATGGCTCAAAAACACTGCAGGGTATATATTGGAATGGCTCAAACACACTGCAGGGTATATATTGGAATGGCTCAAACACACTGCAGGGTATATACTGGAATGGCTCAAACACACTGCAGGGTATATATTGGAATGGCTCAAACACACTGCAGGGTATATATTGGAATGGCTCAAACACACTGCAGGGTATATTGGAATGGCTCAAACACACTGCAGGGTATATATTGGAATGGCTCAAACACACTGCAGGGTATATATTGGAATGGCTCAAACACACTGCAGGGTATATATTGGAATGGCTCAAACACACTGCAGGGTATATACTGGAATGGCTCAAACACACTGCAGGGTATATATTGGAATGGCTCAAACACACTGCAGGGTATATATTGGAATGGCTCAAACACACTGCAGGGTATATATTGGAATGGCTCAAACACACTGCAGGGTATATATTGGAATGGCTCAAACACACTGCAGGGTATCTACTGGAATGGCTCAAACACACTGCAGGGTATATATTGGAATGGCTCACACACACTGCAGGGTATATATTGGAATGGCTCAAACACACTGCAGGGTATATACTGGAATGGCTCAAAAACACTGCAGGGTATATATTGGAATGGCTCAAACACACTGCAGGGTATATATTGGAATGGCTCAAACACACTGCAGGGTATATATTGGAATGGCTCAAACACACTGCAGGGTATCTACTGGAATGGCTCAAACACACTGCAGGGTATCTACTGGAATGGCTCAAACACACTGCAGGGTATATATTGGAATGGCTCAAACACACTGCAGGGTATATATTGGAATGGCTCAAACACACCTCAGGGTATATATTGGAATGGCTCAAACACACTGCAGGGTATATATTGGAATGGCTCAAACACACTGCAGGGTATATACTGGAATGGCTCAAACACACTGCAGGGTATATACTGGAATGGCTCAAACACACTGCAGGGTATATATTGGAATGGCTCAAACACACTGCAGGGTATATATTGGAATGGCTCAAACACACTGCAGGGTATATATTGGAATGGCTCAAACACACTGCAGGGTATATATTGGAATGGCTCAAACACACTGCAGGGTATATATTGGAATGGCTCAAACACACTGCAGGGTATATATTGGAATGGCTCAAACACACTGCAGGGTATATACTGGAATTGCTCAAACACACTGCAGGGTATATATTGGAATGGCTCAAACACACTGCAGGGTATATATTGGAATGGCTCAAACACACTGCAGGGTATATATTGGAATGGCTCAAACACACTGCATGGTATATATTGGAATGGCTCAAACACACTGCAGGGTATATATTGGAATGGCTCAAACACACTGCAGGGTATATATTGGAATGGCTCAAACACACTGCAGGGTATATATTGGAATGGCTCAAAAACACTACAGGGTATCTACTGGAATGGCTCAAACACATTGCAGGGTATCTACTGGAATGGCTCAAACACACTGCAGGGTATATATTGGAATGGCTCAAACACACTGCAGGGTATATATTGGAATGGCTCAAACACACTGCAGGGTATATATTGGAATGGCTCAAACACACTGCAGGGTATCTACTGGAATGGCTCAAACACACTGCAGGGTATATATTGGAATGGCTCAAACACACTGCAGGGTATATACTGGAATGGCTCAAACACATTGCAGGGTATATACTGGAATGGCTCAAACTCACTGCAGGGTATATACTGGATTGGCTCAAACACACTGCAGGGTATATACTAGTTTTGCTCAAACACACTGCAGGGTATATACTGGAATGGCTCACTCTTCAAAATAGTAATTGTGTTGTTCTTTAGAGTAGTTACCTTATAGTATTTGTCAGGGTTGAAATATATTGTAATGAATTCTAGACAGGTCTGTCTATTTGTTCCACAGTAGTGACATACTCACTTCAGCCCTGGTTTCTGGTTGGACACTTTTTACCTCATTACAATCTTTAGGCTCTGAGAGAGAGAGAGAGAGAGAGAGAGAGAGAGAGAAGGGGGGGCAAAGGTGTAAGAGAAGGAGTGACAGGTAAAAGAGGACTATAGGGATATACAGAGATGTGCTGTTTGATGTGAGAGAGGACATTTGAGAGGAGAGAGGAGGCGATAGAGAGAGAATAAAGGAAAGGAGAGAAAAAGAGATAGAGAGCGAGGGTTGAGTTGGTGATGGAGAAGGGGACAGAGAAGGCTCTCTGGGGTAATTGTTGTAGTATTTCTCCATTCTCTAATGTGTCAGACCAAGGGGACAGAGAGCCACAGAGGCAGAGCGGCCTGTCTGGCTGTCTGTCTCACAGTCAGGAGATATGGTGACACATAAAATACACTGTTACATCAGGGGTAGAGAAGACCTGTCACATGTACCTCTCCTCCTCTCTCTGCCTCCCTCTCACCATCCCTCACACAGCCCTGCTTGGTCCTTCTCTTACACTCTTTTTAATCTCATTCCTGCATTCCTGCCCTCTATCCCCTTCTATTTTGCTCTCTTCATGACCTTCACACCTTCTCTCTCCTCTCCTGCAACTTCCCCTCTCTGTAGTGTTCTCACTGTGAATTGTGAGTGCCCAGGGTGAAGGGTGTTAGACAGACTAATGTGTAGAGTGTCAGGGTGGAGAGTGTTAGACAGTGATGTGTAGAGAGTCAGGGTGGAGGGTGTTAGACAGACTAATGTGTAGAGTGTCAGGGTGGAGAGTGTTAGACATTGATGTGTAGAGGGTCAGGGTGGACGGTGTTAGACAGAGTGAATTGTAGAGGGGCGGAAGTTGTTAGACAGAGTGATGTGTAGAGGGTCAGTGTGGAGAGTGTTAGACAGAGTGATGTGTAGAGGGTCAGGGTGGAGAGTGTTATACAGATTGATGTGTAGAGGGTCAGGGTTGAGAGTGTTAGACAGAGTGATGTGTAGAGGGTCAGGGTGGAGAGTGCTAGACAGAGTGATGTGTAGAGGGTCAGGGTGGACGGAGTTAGACAGAGTGATGTGTAGGGGATCAGAGTGGAGAGTGTTAGACAGAGTGATGCGTAGAGGGTCACGGTGGAGAGTGTTAGACATTGATGTGTACAGGGTCAGGGTGGAGAGTGTTAGACAGAGTGATGTGTAGAGGGTCAGGGTGGAGAGTGTTAGACAGAGTGATGTGCAGAGGGTCAGGGTGGAGAGTGTTAGACAGTGATGTGTACAGGGTCAAGGTGGAAAGTGCTAGACAGAGTGATGTGTAGAGGGTCAGGGTGGAGAGTGTTAGACAGTGATGTGTATAGGGTCAGGGTGGATAGTGCTGGACAGAGTGATGTGTAGAGGGTCAGGGTGGAGAGTGTTAGACAGAGTGATGTGTAGAGGGTCAGGGTGGAGAGTGTTAGACAGTGATGTGTACAGGGTCAAGGTGGAAAGTGCTAGACAGAGTGATGTGTAGAGGGTCAGGGTGGAGAGTGTTAGACAGTGATGTGTATAGGGTCAGGGTGGATAGTGCTGGACAGAGTGATGTGTAGAGGGTCAGGGTGGAGAGTGTTAGACAGTGATGTGTACAGGGTCAAGGTGGAAAGTGCTATACAGAGTGATGTGTAGAGGGGTCAGGGTGGAGTGTGTTAGACAGTGATGTGTATAGGGTCAGGGTGGAGAGTGTTAGACAGTGATGTGTATAGTTTCAGGGTGGAGAGTGTTATACAGTGATGTGTACAGGGTCAAGGTGGAAAGTTCTAGACAGAGTGATGTGTAAAGAGTCAGGGTGGAGAGTGTTAGACAGAGTGATGTGTAGAGGGTCAGGGTGGAGAGTTTTAGACAGAGTGATGTGTAGAGGGTCATGGTGGAGAATGTTAGACAGAGTGATGTGTAGAGTGTCAGGGTGTAGAGTTAGACAGTGATGTGTACAGGGTCAAGGTGGAAAGTGCTAGACAGAGTGATGTGTAGAGGGGTCAGGGTGGAGAGTGTTAGACAGTGATGTGTATAGGGTCAAGGTAGAGAGTGTTAGACATTGATGTATAGAGGGTCAGGGTGGGCGGAGTTAGACAGAGTGATGTGTAGAGAGTCAGGGTGGAGAGTGTTCGACAGAGTGATGTGTAGAGGATCAGGGTGGAGAGTGTTAGACAGTGATGTGTATAGGTTCAGGGTGGAGAGTGTTATACAGTGATGTGTACAGGGTCAAGGTGGAAAGTTCTAGACAGAGTGATGTGTAGAGGGTCAGGGTGGAGAGTGTTAGACAGAGTGATGTTTAGAGGGTCAGGGTGGAGAGTGTTAGACATTGATGTGTTGAGGGGTCAGGGTGGAGAGTGTTAGACAGAGTGATGTGTAGAGGGTTAGGGTGGAGAGTGTAAGGCAGTGATGTGTATAGGGTCAGGGTGGATAGTGCTGGACAGAGTGATGTGTAGAGGGTCAGGGTGGAGAGTGTTAGACAGTGATGTGTACAGGGTCAAGGTGGAAAGTGCTATACAGAGTGATGTGTAGAGGGGTCAGGGTGGAGTGTGTTAGACAGTGATGTGTATAGGGTCAGGGTGGAGAGTGTTAGACAGTGATGTGTATAGTTTCAGGGTGGAGAGTGTTATACAGTGATGTGTACAGGGTCAAGGTGGAAAGTTCTAGACAGAGTGATGTGTAAAGAGTCAGGGTGGAGAGTGTTAGACAGAGTGATGTGTAGAGGGTCAGGGTGGAGAGTTTTAGACAGAGTGATGTGTAGAGGGTCATGGTGGAGAATGTTAGACAGAGTGATGTGTAGAGTGTCAGGGTGTAGAGTTAGACAGTGATGTGTACAGGGTCAAGGTGGAAAGTGCTAGACAGAGTGATGTGTAGAGGGGTCAGGGTGGAGAGTGTTAGACAGTGATGTGTATAGGGTCAAGGTAGAGAGTGTTAGACATTGATGTATAGAGGGTCAGGGTGGACGGAGTTAGACAGAGTGATGTGTAGAGAGTCAGGGTGGAGAGTGTTCGACAGAGTGATGTGTAGAGGATCAGGGTGGAGAGTGTTAGACAGTGATGTGTATAGGTTCAGGGTGGAGAGTGTTATACAGTGATGTGTACAGGGTCAAGGTGGAAAGTTCTAGACAGAGTGATGTGTAGAGGGTCAGGGTGGAGAGTGTTAGACAGAGTGATGTTTAGAGGGTCAGGGTGGAGAGTGTTAGACATTGATGTGTTGAGGGGTCAGGGTGGAGAGTGTTAGACAGAGTGATGTGTAGAGGGTTAGGGTGGAGAGTGTAAGGCAGTGATGTGTAGAGGGGTCATGGTGGAGAGTGTTAGACAGAGTGATGTGTGGAGGGTGAGACATGTATCAGTCAGGAGATGTTTCATAAGCTACCTATGGACTGGAATATCAAGTACAACCATACATACAGTATGTGGACATACACACACACATACATAAAGACACACACACACAGATGCTATAGATACATTCTGTATGTATTGTAGCCAAACCGCAAACATAGAGGCGAACCGGGACAGAAGGAACACTTCATGTTTCTGTCAATTCAATAAATAAGGCTATAGGTTTGATATTTATGAAAATGAACCATTTTGCCTTACAATATTTGTCAGACTAAAATCTATCACACAATAGCTACATTAACCATAATTTCCTCATCAAACTTTCATGGTAATTTAGTAGATGTTTTTTCACTATTTTCAATGACTATTCATGCTTAGCCCATCCAATGTTACTTCTTCCCCATCCCTCTCTCCTGTAACTTCTCCCGGGATAACACCCAGTACTAGCTAGCAAGATACTTGAAACCTATGCTGTCATTTAGTCACTATATGGGTTAGGAAAATAACGTGTTTGGAACCTTGAAATAAACATCTCTACAACTAAAAAACTACTTTTGTTGATAACTTGCGTAAATGTTGTTGGATCGTGCTGATTTTTTGCAGGTATGGCGTCTTCCGCATTAGGCACGTGTTGTTCAGTCAGTCTTGCTTCTGTGTTATTGGGTGAGAAAATTGGCGAGTTACTTCCGTCCTGCGTTACTTTCGTCCAGCTTCTTACCGACATTCAGAAACACTTGGGATTAAAACATTCAAACAACATTCATGCAATCACACACATACGGTGCCTTCAGAAAGTATCCAAACCCCTTCCCTGACTTTTTCCACATGTTGTTGTGTTACAGCCTGCATTTTACATGTATTACAATTAGATTTTCTGTCACTGGTCTACACACTGTTAGGTTCTTATTTTTAGAGTAAATAGCTCACGGACACTAGAGATGCTTAACCAGGTTTAATTCTTCCCAAAGGGTCGATACAGCTGCAATCAGACATCACGTTTCCACCACCACAAGTATATATACTCCAATTTGACACTCCTTCTCTCCAATCCTAACATCTTTTATGGTCCAACAGGAAGACGAAATTATAGGATAATAAACCATTGTTTCTCTGAGAAAGATTGATGCAAATCAATTTATAACATTTTTGACATGTGTTTTTCTGGATTTTTTTTTGTGGTTATTCTGTCTCTCACTGTTCAAATAAACCTACCATTAAAATTATAGACTTATCATTTCTTTGTCAGCGGGCAAACGTACAAAATCAGCAGGGGATCAAATACTTTTTTCCCTCACTGTAACAAATCATCCACATATTGTACCAACACAGAACCTTCAAATTGACAGCCTTTTAACGGTTGTTTCAATGCAGAATGATACAAAGTGGGTCTATTCGTAAATCCCAACAGTGCCCTATCCCACGTATATTACTCCCCCTGGCGACAGAACCCGAACCAGTGTCGTGACGCCTCAGCCACTGGAACAGACCAAAATCCGTTTTTTATGTCTAACACACTACACTATTCTGAGTCTGAGGGAATAGATGCCAATAGATCTGCCAAATCTGCTACCACTGGTGTGATTTTCACTGCATGTTTGTTTATGCCGCAAAAATCCACAGTAATATGCCATTTTAGTCCCATTTTAGTCCCCTGGGTATAAAGGGCTGTTGCATCGAGCTGGTCCGCGGATCACTATGCCACGGTCAAGTAATATTGGAAGGTCCTCCGCCACCGATTTATCAGCCTCCGGTTTAATAGGGTATTGCTTCATTGGTGGTGGCGGTTCTCCCTCAACCACAACAGGCTTGCAACCTTTGATTAGACCACAATCTAATGCATATTTTGCCCATAGCGGATGGTCCTGAAACAACAATTGTTTGGCTGTTGCCGTCCTTACTGGCAATTTTATTTTGTTACCTTTCAGAATCCATTCTCCCGGCATCTCGCCAAGATTATCCAACCCCAAAATCCTTTCTATTCCCGTAGCCATTGTTGCTCAATTTCTTCAACAGATGATCAGGTCTATAGAATTATCAAACTTATATATATATATTGGTAGTAGAAAGGAAACACAGACTCTTTGTTTCGGTATTAAAATTCTCCTTAAGTAGTACAATTGTCGGCAGAAGTTGGTACAGAGTACAGTACATGATAGCCCTCCCCAGGTTCTGCATAATGTCTAAGACGTATATAGCCTCCTCAGTTTCCCTTGCATGACTTTCCCTGGCAACAACATCTTAATAAATCTAAACACCCGATGAAAGCAGCAACCATCTTATCAGCAATTAAAAGCTCATAAGTGCGTTTGACCGAAACTTGACCTTTCGTCACAAGTATAGGGTCATAACAAGGTGAACGAGTCTAAGCATCCTCTGACAGGTGGCTGTTTTCATCAGGCCTGCGGCAGCCTTGTGTTCTCCGGAAACCAGTTGTATTCTCAGAACCCCAGACAGCCAACTAGAGCCCACACAGGATGAGTATGAGAGTAGGCCGTTTCTGCCTTCTGATAGTGTCTGAAGGGCACAACACTCAAAACAGGTGTTAACAAACACATGGAGGTCTCCTAATAGGAGACCTTTCAGTTTATCATAACACAATTTATTAACCCTTTAAAAGGTACGAGGCCTTGGTTTAACCACTTCACCATGTAAAATGATCATGGTATTGTTACTGGTCCTATGTTTAATGACATAGGTAATCATTTTATCACCTTAGATTGTGCCCCTGTTACCCCGCTGAATGAGATACTTTTCCCTGTCGCAAATTTAGCCAACTTTTCATTTGTAAGGAATCAGTGATATTTGAGCGCCTGTATCTATTAGAAAGTTGTGTGAGACGTGACCTCCTACGTCTTCCTTCACATTAAAACACAAAAGCCATGTACTGCTATGCAAAGTGTTCCTGACTAGCTGCTTTCAAGATGGTCTGCTGCTGCTCTTTTGACAAAGATGCAAACGCTTGTACAGCGGCATTTCCTTCTATGGCAGCAGGTTCCAGTACCACCCTACACTAAGTTTTCCAATGCCCAATAGCCCCACACCTAAAACAGGGAGCTAACCCCTTGTGCCTTATCACAGGGTCGCTACCCTTTCCTCCCTGTCTCCTTATCTTTCCTTGGCCATTAAACCCACTATTAGAGACTTTCACTGTGACAGCATTAACCACTCATATTGCTGCAGAGAAAAGCGGAATTAGATTCTACTCTCAACGCCGCTTGCACTATTTCATCCCAGTGAGAATGCTGATCTACTACCCTTGCAGTAGCTGTTTTGATACGTACAAATTCCTACATTTTGATCAAATCTATCCCCATTGTCAGTTTAGTGCGCAATGCATCATCCATCCAATCCATATAATCGCATACTCCTTCTTTCGTACCCTGAGTACAGTTACTAATTTTACTAGCATCTGGTGGAAACAATACATTCCCAGCGTTCTATGTCCCTGTGCGAGTGTTGGCAACATGGCTTGGCAGAAGTGAGTGTACAATATGATCGTAATCACCAGCATGGATCCCAAAAAATCTACCCTGTCTCCTCAAGAATCTGATAAATTCCTGTCTCTCCCCTACTGGATCTGGTGCCTCTTCATAATACTACATATTTTACTCACACTCAGTGGCTGATGGTGATGCTGAATTTGTAACCGTACTTGGGGCTGCGCGCCAAATGACATGTTCGTACTGGTTGCACCTCTCTATGATTACCTGGATCATGCTGATCAACTATCCAGTCCGGGACCACTATGTCTGGACTCGTAATGTGCCTGTACCCCTCTTCTCGCAACCTATATCGCTCTTTGTCCTCTTTAAGAGAGGGGTATAATGGTGGCCCACTAGTTGTGACCTGTTTCACCATGGGGCGGATGGCGGAGGAGTTGCAATTGCATATACTCCTCCACACGTATTCTGATACTGTTGAAGCGTAACCCTGAGTTGTTTCATTTGGTTTTGCCTATCCTCAAGGTCTTTCTCTGACTTGTGATTTAGGTATTTAGGTTTTTGTTCATCTAATCTATGTGCATGCCCTTCGGATATTCCTAGTTTTTTATTTGTCGCTTCATTCTTGTCTACTGCCTGCTCCATTTTACCTTGCAGATCTTTATTTTTCTCTTTTTCTAGTTTTATCCACTGCTGATAAAATGCTGAGATTAGGATGCATCGTATTGTGGTTTGGACCGTTCTCTGATTTCAGGGTTCTACATTACAATTGCATCCATACACTCTTGGCTGGTTTTAAATGTTCCATCTACCAGAAAATGTGTTCCAATTTTGTCCAATTTGGCAAATATTTCCCACCATTTATTTGATTCTTGGTTTTGATTATATGCTTTTTTAGTGCCTATAAGACTATGGTAACATTTTCCCTTTCTACTCCTCCCTCGCCGGGAGTATCCTGGCCTCTAGAAGCCATTTCAGTTTTATTGACTAGGCTTCACTCCCCCCAATGACGTTATGTAATAACAGTCTAGCCTATTATTAATTTGAACACTTTTGTACCCTTTTGGTGCTGGTTTACACTATTGTTCATTGATTCAAATAATCTGTCCCCATAGGCTTGAACCAAATTCTCTATTTATCGCTACTGATACAGACTAATATTGTCCAAACAGTCATACACACTCACACAACTCCCTGTGTCATGGCCATTGCGTGTGGGTTCTCACCCCGTTATACAGTCGGAAGTTTACATACACTTAGGTTGGAGTCATTAAAACGTGTTTTTCAACCACTCCACACATTTCTTGTGAACAAACAATAATTTTGGAAAGTCGGTTAGAACATCTACTTTGTGCATGACACAAGTCATTTTTCCAACAATTGTTTTCAGACAGATTATTTCACTTATAATTCACTGTATCACAATTTCAGAGATGTCAGAAGTTGATTTACACTAAGTTGACTCTGCCTTTAAAACATCTTAAGCCAGTGAAAGTGCAGGGCGCCATATTCAAAACAACAGAAATCTCATAATTAAAATTCCTCAGACATACAAGTATTTCACACAATTTTAAAGATACACTTCTTGTTAATCCCACCACAGTGTCCGATATCAAATAGGCTTTACGGCAAAAGCACCACAAACGATTATGTTAGGTCAGAGCCAAATCACAGAAAAACAGCCATAGTTCCAAAAAGATCCGGTGATTTTGCAGAGAGCCACATGAATTTACAGAAATATTCATTATAAATGTTGATGAAAATACAAGTGTTATACATGGAACTTTAGATACACTTCTCCTTAATGCAACCGCTGTGTCATATTTCAAAAAAGCTTTACGTAAAAAGCAAACCATGCAATAATCTGAGTACGGCGCTCAGAGACCAAACAAGCCAAAAAGATATCCGCCATATTGTGCAGTCAACAGAAGTCAAAAACAACATAACTTACCTTTGATGATCTTCATCAGAATGCACTCCCAGGAATCCCAGTTCCACAATAAATGTTTGTTTTGTTTGATAATGTCTCTCATTTATATCAAAATTTCTCCTTTTTGTTAGCGTGTTCAGCCCAGTAATCCAACTTCATGATGCATGAGCAGACAAATTCCAAAAGTTCCGTTACAGTCCGTAGAAACATGTCAAACAATGTATAGAATCAATCTTTAGGATGTTTTTATCATAAATCTTCAAAAATGTTCCAACCGGAGTATTCTTTTGTCTGTAGAATTGTGATGGAACAGAGCTAGCTCTCACGTGAATGAGCGTCACGAGCTCAAGCTATTCTGGCAGACCTCTGATTCATTCCCCTCTCATTCACCCCCACCTCACAGTAGAAGCATCAAACAAGGTTCTAAAGACTGTTGACATCTCGTGGAAGCCCTAGGAACGTACAACATGACCAATATACCACTGTATCTTCAATAGGGAATGAGTTGGAAAACGACCAACCTCAGATTTCCCCACTTCCTGGTTGGATTTTTTCTCAGGATTTTGCCTGCCATATGAGTTCTGGTATACCCAAATATACTAATAATATGCATATATTAGCAACTGGGACTGAGTAGCAGGCAGTTTACTCTGGGCACCTCTGGGCACCTTATTCATCCAAGCTACTCAATACTGCCCCCAGCCATAGGAAGTTTTAAACAACTTGTAAAATTCCAGAAAATAATTTCATGGCTTTAGAAGCTTCTGATTGGCTAATTGACATCATTTGATGCCCAAAAAAAGTGTAGACCAATTTCCAAACGCCTGAATGTACCACCTTCATCTGTACAAACAATAGTATGCAAGTATAAACACCATGGGAAACACCATAAACACCATGGGACCACGCAGCCGTCATACCACTCAGGAAGGAGACGTGTTCTGTCTCCTAGAGATGAACGTACTTTTGTGCGAAAAGTGCAAATCATTCCCAGAACAACAGCATGGGACCTTCTGAAGATGCTGGAGGAAACAGGTACAAAAGTATCTATATCCACAGTAAAGCGAGTCCTATATTGTCATAGGGGCGGCAGGGTAGCCTAGTGGTTAGAGCGTTGGGCTAGTAACCGGAAGGTTGCAAGTTCAAGCCCCCGAGCTGACAAGGTACAAATCTGTCGTTCTGCCCCTGAACAGGCAGTTAAGCAACTGTTCCCAGGCCGTCATTGAAAATAAGAATTTGTTCTTAACTGACTTGCCTGGTTAAATAAAGGTAAAAAAATAAATAAATAACCTGAAAGCCTGCTCAGCAAGGAAAAAGCCACTGCTGCAGAACCACCATAAAAAAAAGCCAGACTACGGTTTGCAACTGCACATGGGGAGAAAGATTGTGCTTTTTGGAGAAATGTCCTCTGTTCTGATGAAACAAAATATAACTGTTTGGCCATAATTACCATTGTTATGTTTGGAAGAAAAATGGGGATGCTTGCAAGCCAAAGAACACCATCCCAACCGTGAAGCATGGGGGTGGCAGCATCATGTTGTGGGGGTGCTTTGCTGCAAGAGGGACTAGTGCACTTCACAAAATAGATCGCATCATGAGGCAGGAACATTATGTGGATATATTGAAGCCACATCTCAAGACATCAGTCAGGAAGTTAAAGCTTGTTCGCAAATGGGTCTTCCAAATGGACAATGACCCCAAGCATACTTCCAAAGTTGTGGCAAAATTGCTTAAGGACAACAAAGTCAAGGTATTGGAGTGGCCATCACAAAGCCCTGACCTCAATCCTATATAAAATGTAAATCATTTAAAGGCAATGTTACCAAATACTAATTGAGTGTATTTAAACTTCTGACCCACTGGGATTGTGATGAAATAAATAAAAGCTGAAATTAACATTTCTCTCTACTATTATTCTGACATTTCACATTCTTAAAATAAAGTGGTGATCTTAACTGACCCAGGACATGGCATTTTTACTCGGATTAAATATCAGGAATTGTGAAAAACTGAGTTTAAATGTATTTGGCTAAGGTGTATATAAACTTCTGACTTCAACTGTAGGTTATGCAGGGAACCGACCTCGCTCAGGATTTTCCCCCTATGACTTACGTTTTGCAGATTCTAAACTGCTCAGTCTTACCTTCCAGGCCTCATCCTGTTCTTATAGTAGTCACAGGAACTAACCCACTCAGGATTGAACCCCCGGGTACCAACCTGTGCGGGCTTACCTTCCGGGACATACCCTATACAATAAATCTACTTCCGGTCATAACATAACGGACCTTTGGAATAAACTCAGGCTTCCTAGGTCCTTATTCTATAATTATTCACTCTACGATTCTCATCTCCCCAAGATGTCAAAGTATATGGTAACAGGTATAGGAACCATGCCTACCTAATTTCTTTTGCCGGCTCACGGACACTAGAGAAGCTTAAACAGGTTTAAATCTTCCCAAATGGATACAGCTGCAATCAGATATCACATGTTTCCACCACCACAAGTATATATGTACTCCAATTTGACACTCCTCCTTCTCTCCAATCCTAACATCTTTTATGGTCCGACAGGAAGATGAAATGATAGGATAATAAACCATTGTTTCTGCCATAAGGGAAACTGACCTGACCTCATCCCCCTTGAGGCCTAATCCAAAGATCTCCACACGTCTCCCCTAACACATTCCACAGTCATCTGTCTCTTACAGATAAACATTAACTTGTGATGTAAAAGCCAGTCATTTTAACTCCTTTATTTACATTTTACATTTACATTTAAGTCATTTAGCAGACGCTCTTATCCAGAGCGACTTACAATTAATATGCTTCAGAGTATAACAATGTTCCAAGTTTCATCCAGAATCTAACAACACAATACCCCATAATATCAAAGGATAATTTGTTTTTATAAAGGTTTAGAAATTAATGGAAAATGAAAAGCTGAAGTGTCTTGAGTTAATAAGTATTATAAACTGGGTGGTTCGAGCCCTGAATGATGATTGGCTGAAAGCTGTGGTATATGAGACCGTATACCACGGGTATGAAAAAACATGTATTTTTATTGTTCTAATTATGTATGTAACCAGTTTACAATAGCAATAAGGCTTAGCAATAGCAATAGATCTTAACATGATTTTTTTATGATTACCTCGTCTCTTTACCCTGCACATAAAATTATGTCCCTCGGTCGAGCAGTGAATTTCAAACACAGATTCAACCACAAAGACCAGGGAGGTTTCCAATGCCTTGCAAAGAAGGGCACCTATTGGTAGGGTAAAAATAAAATAAAGCAGACGTTTAATATAGCTTTGAGCATGGTGAAGTTATTAATTATACTTTGAGTGGTGTATCAATACACCCAGTCACTACAAAGATATTGGCCTCCTTCCTAACTCAAGTTGCTGGAGAGGAAGGATTTCACCACGAGGCCAATGGTGGCATTAAAATAATTACAGAGTTTGATGGCTGTGAAAAAAGAAATCTGAGGATGGATCAACAACATTGTAGTTACTCCACAATACTAACATAAATGACAGAGTGAAAAGAGGAAAGCCTGTACAGTAAAAATATTCTAAAACATGCATCATTTTTGCAATAAGGCACTAAGGTAAAATTTCAAGAAATGTGGCAAATAAATTAACTTCATGTCCTGAATTCAAACTGTTATGTTTGTGGCAAATGTAACACATCACTGAGTACCACTCTTCATATTTTCAAGCATGGTGGTGGCTGCATCATGTTATGGGTATGCTTGTCATCAGCAAGGACTAGGGAGTTTTTTTAAGAGAAAAAAATGAAAACGTTGTCTGCTTTCCAACACTGGGAGTGAAATTCACCTTTCAACAGGACAATAATCTAATCCTCAAGGCCAAATATACACTGGAGTTGCTTACCTAGATGACATTGAATGTTACTGATTGGCCTAGTTATAATATTGACTTAAATTGGCTTGAAAATCTATGGCAAGACTTGAAAATTACTGTCTAAATGTAACGGCGTTCTTCGTTTGTCAAAAGAGAGTCGGACCGAAATGCAGCGTGTTGGTTACTCATGTTTTTAATAGAACAAATGACGATAAACAAAATAACAAAAACAACAAACGGAACGTGAAAAACCTATACAGCCTGTCTGGTGAACACTAACACAGAGACAGGAACAATCACCCACGAAATACAAAGTGAAAACCAGGCTACCTAAATACGGTTCCCAATCAGAGACAACGAGAATCACCTGAATCTGATTGAGAACCGCCTCAGGCAGCCAAACCTATGCAACACACACCCCTAATCAGCCACAATCCCAATAACTAAAAAAACCCACTAAGAAATACAACAAACAATAAACCCATGTCACACCCTGGCCTGACCAACTAATTAACTAAAACACAAAATACTAAGACCAAGGCGTGACAGAACCCCCCTAAGGTGCGGACCCCCGAACGCACCTCAAAACCATAGGGAGGGTCCGGGTGGGCGTCTGTCCATGGTGGCGGTTCCGGCACGGGACGTGGACCCCACTCCATAAATGTTATAGTTCCTCCCCTTCGCGTCCTGGGATGATCCACCCTCGCCGCCGACCATGGCCGAATAGTCCTCACCCAGAACCCCACTGAACTGAGGGGCAGCTCGGGACTGAGGGGCAGCTCGGGACTGAGGGGCAGCTCGGGACTGAGAGGAAGTCCAGTACTGAGAGGAAGCCCAGTACTGAGAGGAAGCCCAGTACTGAGAGGAAGCCCAGCCAGACAGTTGAATCCGGCAGATCCTGGCTGACTGGCGGATCTGGAAGAGTCTGGTTGACTGGCAGATCTGGAAGAGTCTGGCTGACTGGCAGATCTGGAAGAGTCTGGCTGACTAGCAGATCTGGAAGAGTCTGGCTGACTGGCAGATCTGGAAGAGTCTGGCTGACTGGCAGATCTGGAAGAGTCTGGCTGACTGGCAGATCTGGAAGAGTCTGGCTGACTGGCAGATCTGGAAGAGTCTGGCTGTCTGGCAGATCTGGAAGAGTCTGGCTGTCTGGCAGATCTGGAAGAGTCTGATTGACTGGCAGATCTGGACAGACTGGCAGCACTGGGCAGACTGGCGACGCTGGGCAGACTGGCGACGCTGGGCAGACTGGCAGCTCCTTGCAGACTGGCAGCTCCATGCAGACTGGCAGCTCTAGCTGCTCCATGCAGACTGGCAGCTCTGGCTGCTCCATGCAGACTGGCAGCTCCTTGCAGACTGGCAGCTCTAGCTGCTCCATGCAGACTGGCAGCTTAGGCTGCTCCATGCAGACTAGCAGCTCAGGCTGCTCCATGCAGACTAGCAGCTCAGGCTGCTCCGAACAGGCAGGAGGCTCCGGCAGCGCTGGAGAGGAGAAAGGCTCCGACAGGGCAGGAGAGGCGAGGCGCACTGTAGGCCTGATGCGTGGTGCTGGCACTGGTGGTTTTGGGCCGAGGACACGCACAGGAAACCTGGTGCGGGGAGCTGCTACCGGAGGGCTAGGGTGTGGTGGTGGTACTGGATAGACCGGACCGTGCAGGCGCACTGGAGCTCTTGAGCACCGAGCCTGCCCAACCTTACCTGGTTGAATACTCTCGGTTGCCCTGCCAGTGCTGCGAGGTGGAATAGCCCGCACTGGGCTATGTAGGCGAACCGGAGACACCGAGCGCAAGGCTGGTGCCATGTAAGCCGGCCCAAGGAGAAGCACTGGGGACCAGATGCGTAGAGCCGGCTTCATGGCATTTGGCTCGACGCTCAATCTAGCCCGGCCGATACGCGGAGCTGAAATATACCGCACCGGGCTATGCACCCGCCCTGGGGACACCGTGCGCACCACTGCATAACACGGTGCCTGCCCGGTCTCTCTAGCCCCCTGGTAAGCACAGGGAGTTTGCGCAGGTCTCCTACCTGGCGTAGCCATACTCCCTGATAACCGCCCCCCAAGAATGTTTTGGGGCTGATTCCCGGGCTTCCATCCACGTCGCCGTGCTGCCTCCTCATACCAGCGCCTCTCCGCTTTAGCCGCTTCTAGTTCCTCCTTGGGGCGGCGATATTCACCAGGCTGAGCCCAGGGTCCTTTTCCGTCCAGTTCTTCCTCCCATGTCCAATTCTCCAAATGGTGTAGCCTCTCCCACTGAAGCTGCTTCTGTTGCCTCTCGTGTAGCTCCTGCCTGTTAACATGCTGCTCGGTCCGTGTGTGGTGGGTGATTCTGTAACGGCGTTCTTCGTTTGTCGAAAGAGAGTCGGACCAAAATGCAGCGTGTTGGTTACTCATGTTTTTAATAGAACAAATGACGATACACAAAATAACAAAAACAACAAACGGAACGTGAAAAACCTATACAGCCTGTCTGGTGAACATTAACACAGAGACAGGAACAATCACCCACGAAATACAAAGTGAAAACCAGGCTACCTAAATACGGTTCCCAATCAGAGACAACGAGAATCACCTGACTCTGATTGAGAACCGCCTCAGGCAGCCAAACCTATGCAACACACACCCCTAATCAGCCACAATCCCAATAACTAAAAAACCCCACTAAGAAATACAACAAACAATAAACCCATGTCACACCCTGGCCTGACCAACTAATTAACTAAAACACAAAATACAAAGACCAAGGCGTGACACTAACAATGATCAACAAACAACTTGACAGAGCTTGAAGAATTTGACAAAGAATAATTTGCAAATATTGTACAATCCATGTGTGCAAAGCTCTTAGAGACTTACCCAGAATGATTGACAGCTGTAATCACTGCCAAAGGTGATTCTAACATTGATGCATGGGTGTGAATACTTATGTAAATTCAGGCTGTAATGCAACAACATTTGGAATGAGCCAAGATGTATAAATACTTTCTGAAAGCACAGCACATGTGGACGCCCCCACGCTCACTCAAACAGAGTAACCTATAGAGTAGTCCATCTACCTTTTTCAGGAAATAAATATGCTTTATTCCATTGGAATGGTTTAGGTAATAGTGTAATGTATTCTATTTTTATTATTTTATTTGCTAAAAGGAGGAGACTAAAAATGAAGGCAATCTTAATAATGGATGAGAGCAGATCTATCAGAGTGCTGCATCGGGCTGCATTGTCAAATTGTGCTTTTATAAAAGTACTGCAATCGCTCTAAAATATTAAATTCTTATAAGAACTGAAATGTAAAAGTTTGAGATTGAATGTATGATTGTGTGTAGTTTCCAGCCCTTCATTTGGTGGCCAGAGTGCATTTGGAACCATGCTCAGTGTGCTTTTCAATGCCTCTATCTGCCTCGCATTCTCATCAATGATGTATACCTTGATAGTTTATGGTTTTGAAGAAAGAAAATACAATCATAGATGTCCTAGATGTATTCTGATGTCTGTCTGTGAATGTGGGAGGGATGAAAGGGAAAGATTCTTAGACAAAGTGTTTGTTCACAATTGTACTGACCCAATGTATAGTTTATTTTCATCTGAAATATGTTTACCTTCTATACACCCATACCCTCATATGATTATTGTTTGTTTGGGTGATGGTGTAACTTGTATTGCACCTTGCAGCAGTCCTGTATACACAGAATGATAGCCATGTCTAGCAGAGAGGCACAGAGGCCTAGAGGTGTTTTGCATCATTCCTACCTATTCTTGTTCTCTCACACTCTGACGTGCCTGGTGGGTAGACAGGTAGACGGGGGAGGAAAATAAACTTGGTAGTAGAGAAAGAATGAGAAATACAGAATGAGAAACAGACAGAGGAGGAAAGATAGTGAATCGAATTTTAAAACAAGATTAAAAAATGGAATGGGAGGTCAGACGAAGGTTATCAGCTTATCCCTTATGACAGCCATGTGTGTGTGTGTGTATGTGTGTAAATATCAGGGTAGAATCCCCCTAGGCATGAGGAAATAGGCCAGATAAGCTTGGAGCCAGGGTGTGAGAGAAAGCCTGTCCTCTGTGTGCTTAGTGTTTTCACAGGTACTGGCTGACGTGACCTTTGTGAAATAACCACCATTATCTGTTGGTCTGCCGCTGTGGAAATAGCTAGCATCACCACAACCCCACCTGCATATTCTGTTGCTGTGGGGCTAGCGTGCATCTCCACAGCCCCACCTGTATATTATGTTGCTGTGGGGCTAGCTAGCATCACCACAACCCCACCTGTATATTCTGGTGCTGTGGGGCTAGCTAGCATCACCACAACCCCACCTGTATATTATGTTGCTGTGGGGCTAGCTAGCATCTCCACAACCCCACCTGTACATTCTGTTGCTGTGGAGCTAGCTAGCATCACCACAACCCCACTTGTACATTCTGTTGCTGTGGGGCGAGCTAGCATCACCACAACCCCACCTGTACATTCTGTTGCTGTGGGGCTAGCTAGCATCACCACAACCCCACCTGTACATTCTGTTGCTGTGGGGCTAGCTAGCATCACCACAACCCCACCTGTACATTATGTTGCTGTGGGGCTAGCTAGCATCACCACAACAACACCTGTACATTCAGTTGCTGTGGGGCTAGCTAGCATCACCACAACCCCACCTGTACATTCTGTTGCTGTGGGGCTAGCTAGCATCACCACAACAACACCTGTACATTCAGTTGCTGTGGGGCTAGCTAGCATCATCACAACCCCACCTGTACATTCTGTTGCTGTGGGGCTAGCTAGCATCACCACAACCCCACCTCTACATTATGGTGCTGTGGGGCTAGCTGGCATAACCACTGCAGCACCTACACAGCATCCTACATGTCTGTTCTATAGCCTCTGACATAGGAGGTCAGAAACAGGGCTTATATCAACAATGTGAATGCAGTTCTCTTCCTTTATACCATTCCTCCTTATATATCATTTTGCACCCGCTCTCTCTATCTCTGTCTGTCTACACCTTCTCTTTTTCTCTCTTTTAGTTCCCCCTGTGTACCCCTCCTCCCTGTCAGACTGTTTGTCTGACTCTCTTTCCCCTCTGTGTTCTATATGCAGGCCTATACACTATTTCAGTGGTGATGGTGATGGAGTACACTCTTAGAAAAAAGGATTCCAAAAGGAGAGCCATTTTTGGCTCCAGGTAGAACTCTAAAGTGGTTCCATGTAGAACAGGCCATGGGTTCTTGTTCTTCATATGTAGATTAAACATCAAACATGCAAACTTCCTCTTTACCACTGGCCTGTCCAGAGAAATGGGTGGCCTTAGGGCTGGGGGGAGGAGAGGAGAAAGGGATGTAGGGGAGAGAGGGATGGAGTAAGGAGGTAGGGGAGAGAAGTAGGGTGTTGGAAGAGAGGGATTGGGCAGATTGCACACTTCAGGAAAAATAGTAGAGAATTGGCACACAGCTCTCTCTTTCTCTCTCTCTCTGTCCCTCTCTCTCTCTCTCGTGTTCTCTCTCTCTCATGTTCTCTCTCACTGTCCCTCTCTCTCTGTCGCTCTCTCACTCTCTCTCTCTCTCTCTCTGTGTTTGTGGACAGACAGAGACAAATAGACGGAAAGCTAGCCTACTGAAAGGCTTATCTCAGCTTGTTAAGTAGCCTTCACTTAATGCAGCGATTACTAGCAGTTTAGTGTGATTAGGACAATGGAAGATCCCATTTAGCAGGTGTTGGTAAGGTCGACGGGACACTCTACATGATTGAAGAGAACAGTGGATAGTGTATGGACAGTGTGTCTCTGTGTGGACAGTGTGTCTCTGCCTGCATCCCAAATGGCACCCTATTCCCTATTTAGGGCAAATAGGGCTCTGGTCAAAAGTATTGCACTATGTAGGGAATAGGGTGCCATTTGGGATACTACCCTACAGTTAATGGTTTTTCACACTACTAAGTCGAAAAGAGTCGAGCAAAACCAAGCTGTACTGAGCTGGCCTGTACCATAATTGCTGAACATGAAAATGTGTGAACAGAAAATATGCCAGTGTAATGGATGTGAAACGGCTAGCTTAGTTAGCGGTGCACGCTAAATCGCGTTTTAATCGGTGACGTCACTTGCTCTGAGACCTTGAAGTAGTAGTTCCCCTTGCTCTGCAGGGGCCGTGGCTTTTGTGGAGCAATGGGTAACGATGCTTCGTGGGTGACTGTTGTTGATGTGTGCAGAGGTTCCCTGGTTCGCGTCCCGGGTATTGGCGAGGGGACAGTCTAAAGTTATACTGTTACACCAGCACAGTTTGTTTGGGGTTAGCACAATAGTGTGAAGGTTTCCTTTTTCTGTGTTTGTGTTATTTGCGATTTGAAGACAGCTCCCAACATACAGTACTCTGTAGTGTAGAGACAGACAGGCAATGAAAAGGGCACAGTGTTGTCTAAAGGCAAGTCATTCATTGACAATCTCTCATAATAGATCACATCCCTGATCATTAACCATGGAAAGAGCTTGTCAATATGTGTGTCCCAAATGGCACCATATTCCCTGTAGTACATAACATAGGAAATAAGTTGTCATTTGGGATGCAGATAATGACACATATTTTATAGGCTTCATAAAACACAGACTGTAAACGTCTGGGTGATTTTGGAGACGAAAAGTTGAAGTATAAACATCATCAATGAAATGTCAATCAACTGGGTGTCTCTCGTGGAAACAACGAAGTTAGACTCAAAATGGATTTCATTAGGAAGATGGAAAAGGTTTGTAGAATAGTGGATAAATCAATGCCCTACTAACACCCTGACTAGACCGGCCACATTGTGTGTGTGAGCATTGCTAAATAAATATACACAATCATGTTATTCAGTAATTTCATCCAAACTGCCTCTCGCGCATCAATGGGCATCTGCGGAGCCAAGCTCTAAAATAGAACTTGGTTCTATTTGAAAATAAAATAAAATGGTATTTGTCACATGCTTCATAAGCAACATGTGAAATACTTACTCACGGGTTCTTTTCAAGCAATGCTGTATTAAAGATACAAATTAAAATTAAAAATAGAAATAATGATGAGGAATAAATACACAATGAATAATGAACAACAATAACAGGTAAAAATAACATGGCTATATACAGGGAGTACCAGTACCGAGTCACTGTGCAGGGGTACGATGTAATTGAGGTAGCTATTTACTGTACACATATAGTAAGGGTAAAGTGACTAGGCAACAGGATAGATAATACACAGCAGCAGCAGCGTGTGTGTGTGTGTGTGTGTGTGTGTGTGTGTGTGTGTGTGTGTGTGTGTGTGTGTGTGTGTGTGTGTGTGTGTGTGTGTGTGTGTGTGTGTGTGTGTGTGTTGGGGTGTCAGTGTAAGTATCAGGACATTTTCTGCCTCTGAAATCCTTGGACGGAACGCCTAAGCATATTAACAAACAGATTACCAACCATTTCGAATCTCACCGTACCTTCTCCGCTATGCAATCTGGTTTCAAAGCTGGTCATGGGTGCACCTCAGCCACGCTCAAGGTCCTAAACGAAATCATAACCGCCATCGATAAGAGACATTACTGTGCAGCAGCATTCATCGACATGGCACAGTCTTTCAACTCTGTCAATCACAACATTCTTATTGGCAGACACAACAGCCTTGGTTTCTCAAATGATTGCCTCGGTTGGTTCAGCAACTACTTCTCTGATAGAGTTCAGTGTGTCAAATCGGAGGGCCTGTTGTCCGGACCTCTGGCAGTCTCTATGGAGGTGCCACAGGGTTCAATTCTTGGGCGGACTCTCTTCTCTGTATACATCAATGATGCCGCGCACGCTGCTGGTGATTCTTTGATCCACCTCTACGCAGACGATACCATTCTGTATAACTCCTTCCGTGGCCTCCAACTGCAAGTGAAACTAAATGTATGCTCTTCAACCAGTCGCTGCCCGCACCTGCCCGCCCGTCCAACATCACTACTCTGGACGGTTCTGACTTAGAACATGTGGACAACTACAAATACCTAGGTGTCTGGTTAGACTGTAAACTCTCCTTCCAGACTCACATTAAACATCTCCAATCCAAAATTAAATCTAGAATCGGCTTCCTATTTCGCAACAAAGCATCCTTCACTCATGCTGCCAAACATATCCTCGTAAAACTGACCATCCTACCGATTTTTGACTTCAGCGATGTCATTGACAAAATAGCCTCCAACACTCTACTCAACAAATTGGATGCAGTCTATCACAGTGCCATCCATTTTGTCACCAAAGCAACATATACTACCCACCACTGTGACCTGTATGATCTCGTTGGATGGCCTGTGCTTCATACTCGCCAAACCCACTGGCTCCAGGTCATCTACAAGTCTCTGCTAGGTAAAGCACTGCCTTATCTCAGCTCACTGGTCACCATAGCAGCAACCACCCGTAGCACGCGCTACAGCAGGTATATCTCACTGGTCACCCCCAAAGCCAATTCATCATTTGGCCGCCTCTCCTTCCAGTTCTCTGCGTCCAATGACTGGAACCAACTGCAAAAATCTCTGAAGCTGGAGACTCTTACCTCCCTCACTAGCTTTAAGCACCAGCTGCAAGAGCAGCTCACAGATTACTGCACATGTACATAGCTCATCTGTAAATAGCCCATCCAATCTACCTCATCCCCATACTGTATTTATTTATTTATCTTGCTCCTTTCCACCACCGTATCTCAACACATTCATCTTCTGCACATCCTACCATTCCAGTGTTTAATTGCTATATTGTTATTACTTTGCCACCATGGCCTATTTATGGCTCTCTTTACACATACTGTATATATATATATTTCTTCTGTATTATTGATTGATTGTTATTTAATTTATTATACATTTTTGGGTTGGAAAAACGCAGATATAAAGTATTTGTAGAAGATAATGGACCTATATATTTATTTTAGAACTTACAATCACCAAAATAAATGCTAGACAATCAGGGAGAATAGAACATTCCCAAAGCAATTCATTTAGCAATATTGATTTTTTTGATTGTGTTTGTGCAAACGAGCACAGTATTAGTCATGGCAATGCATAGAATTGCAGAAAATTGGCTCTAGCTATTTACTGCTGTCAAATGACCAAATCACCCTCTAGTGGCCTCATTGGTGGAATGTTAATAATATTTTTTATAATTTCATAATAAATTAACCCTCCGAAAATCTGGTGTTTCTATGTCAAACATGTTGTTCTTTTTCTGTCTCCTTTCATGTATATAAAGTGTATTATTGGAATGCAAACGTATTTTTTAATGTAAATTTCAACTCTATATCTGACATGGTGCAGGTGTCTTATTTTTTTAAGGCCATCACCATGTGTGTGAAGTGTATACTTTTGTTTCGAAGTAGATTTGTTTAAGACTACCAAGAAACACTGTGTGACCCTGATTTAGCTCACTGTAGTAAAAGGTTAAATCTTCTCTCAGCTCCATGACAGAATATGTAGAATTGCAGGAAATTTGCTCTAAAACTGAAAAAGCGTATCTCATCTCCATTAATTTTTAAAAACAAATTACAAAAATGTTTATATACACTTCCAAAAGGTGGGCCTTTTAATACTTTCTCTAAAATTCAGCCACCGGAATGGACCGACCGCACTCATTGCCACACACCCTGGTACACCCACCACTTAAGCCCCTTTTTGATTGAGAAAAACCCCTGAGTATGTGTCAGTGTGTGGGTAGAGTCTAGTGTGTGTGTGCATAGAGTCAGTGCAAGAGAGGGTCAATGCTGTTAGTCTGGGTAGCCATTTGATTAGCTATTTAGCAGTCTTGTTTAGCAGTCTTATGGCTTGGGGTTAAAAGTTGTTTCTTTTGGTTCTCCCTGCTACCGCTTTCCATGCAGTAGTAGGTAGAACTATGTCTTGGGTGGCTGGATTCGTAGAACCTTCCCCTGACACCGCCTGGAATATAGGTCCTGGATGGCAGGGAGCTACGTTGACGTACTGGTCCCTACTCCCCCACCATCTGTAGTGATTTGCAGTCGTGTGCCTTGCAGTTGCCATACCAATTTGTGATGCAGCCAATCAAGATACTCTCAATGGAGCAGCTGAATAACTTTTTGAGGATCTGATTGCCAAATCTGTTCAGCCTCTTGATGGGAAAGAGGCACTGTCGTGCCCTGTTTACAACTGTGTTGGTGTATGAGGACCATGCTAATTCCTTAGTGATGTGGACACCGAGGAAGTTGAAGCTGTTGACCCGCTACATTACAGCCCCATCAATGTGGATGGGAGCATGCTTGCCTCTCCGTATCCTGTAGTCCGCGATCAGCCTCTTTGTCTTGCTGACATTGAGGGATTGATGTCCTGGAACCACACTGCCAGGTCTCTGACCTCCTCCCATTAGTCTGCCACATCGTCGTTGGTGATCATTCCTACTACCATTGTGTCGTCAGCAAACTTAATGATGGTGTCGGAGTCATGCGTGGCCACACAGTAGTGGGTGAACAGGGAGTACAAGAGGGAACTAAGCACACACCCTTTAGGAGCCTCCCTATTGATGGTCAGCGTGGCAGATGTGTTGTTGCTTACCCTCACCACCTGGGGGCGTCACACCAGGAAGTCCAGGATCCAGTTGCAGAGGGAGGTGTTCAGTCCCAGGGTCCAGAGCTTGGTTATGAGCTTGGACTATGGTGTTGAATGCTGAGCTGTAGTCAATGAAAAGTTTTCTTACATATATATTCCTTATTTACAGGTGTGTGAGGTCAGTGTGGAGTGAAATAGAGATGACCTCACCTGGGGATCTGTTTGGGTGGTATACACATTGGAGTGGGTCCAAGGGTGTCTGGGAGGATGGTGCTGATGTGAGCCATGTCCAGACTTTCAAAGCATTTCATGTCTATAGATGTGAGTGCTATGGGGCGATTGTCATTTAGGCAGGTTACCTTGGTGTTCTTGGTCATGGAGACTATGGGGGTCAGCTCGAACCAAGTTGTTATGACAGACCGGGTCGGGGATAGGTTGAAAATGTCAGTGAGCGACTTTCCAGCTGGTCAACACATGCTCTGAGTACGTGCCCTGGTATTCCGTCTGGCCTGCAACATTGTGAATGTTAACCTCCGATATGTTAACCTGAGCATACTTACCCACGTGGGTAATTGAAAGATGAACGAGGAGAGATTAGTCAAAGAAAACTAACAAAAAATGTTTCCCCTTTTATCTGTGGATTAATTGTCGGAGTAGAAACAGGTGATTTTGTATGACTCAAAATGGGTTAAAAATGTTTATCTCCCAGGACAAAATAACTAGCAACAGCAAGCTAGATAAATATCCATGAATAATTATTGTGTGTTTCGACCTGTAACCAAATGTAATATATTTTGTTCACAGTTGGTTTTGATCGTGTCTGGTGGGGATCGACAAAATCAACATACGCACGATGGCACACGCAGATGCGCACGCAGATGCACACGCAGATGCACACGCTGATGCACACGCTGATGCACACGCTGATGCACACGCAGATGCACACGCTGATGCACACGCTGATGCACACGCTGATGCACACGCAGATGCACACGCTGATGCACACGCTGATGCACACGCAGATGCACACGCTGATGCACACGCTGATGCACACGCAGATGCACACGCTGATGCACACGCTGATGCACACGCTGATGCACACGCTGATGCACACGCAGATGCACACGCTGATGCACACGCGGATGCACACGCGGGGCCGGTTTGGTCAAGGTGTGATAGCTTATTTACATTTACATTTTTTGTTTCTCAGGCTTAATTGGGAGTTTGTCATCTAATGACGCTGCTGACAGTTTTGTTTGACATTTTCACCCTGATTCGTGTCACTTTGGTTGAAAATGCCAGGCCTAACTTAATTAGACGACAAAGGGCTCAATACAACAAATCCCCACTTAGCAAAAAATCAGGATCCGTCAATATCAAATATGACATTATGAGTGAACTTATCCCTGTGATCCTGAGAGGGAAAGAGAGATGTGGGGATGGCTAGAGGGGACAAGAGAGAGAGAGCGAGGGAGAGAGAGAGAGAGAGAGCGAGGGAGAGAGACGAAGGAGAGAGGGTGAGGAGGGAGCGAGAGACAGGAGAGAGAAATAGGAGAGAAAGAAAGAGAGAAATAAAGAAAGAGGGGTAGAGCAAGAGAAAGATAATTACACAGAGAGAGCTGTATTAAATTCATACATTTGGCCTATTGATGCAATTACTGTTTGCTTGTCTGAACGGCCTTCCTTTGTATTAAGCTAAATGACGGCACATAATCCATTGCAGTGCATTTGACAGGCTAAAAATTCTCGCATTTCAGGTCTATTGTGAAGAAAGTCTGACAGCATTTACCTGTATTGTGAGCTCGTGGCATAGTTAGCTAACCTTCATATAATACACACTGTCTGAGATTTGTTTTTAATCTGGTGACCATTGTTGAGAATTGATAACGATAGCATTATATTTCTGCAGGCTTTTACCTTTTGAGAGCCGGGATGTTTGGCTTTGTTGAGCATTTTAAAGAGCTCCAAATAAATAATGAATCTTCAAAAATGTATGACCGGGAGACTGGATCAAGTCAGAACACGCACAGCGAAAGAAAAAAAGAATCAGCCCCGTGGTCATTACTTCCTCCTCTCTCCTCTCTCTGAGTATAAAAAGAAAACATATTTTTGTCATTGTGTTGTTGTTATGACTGCTGTCTTTGAGGACAGCTCTGCACTTTAGATGGTTCTGGAACACTTAGTCCTCACTCCACCTTTTACTTTAAAATTGCTGGCTTGAAATTTGCAGTAAAACAAGACATTTTCTCTCTGCCCCATGGCAAAATGAGTAGAATTTCATGAAATTAGTTATAAAATTGCAAAATCTTCTCTCCGCCCATGGCAAAATATGTAGATTTGCAGCTTTAAAACTGCAAGATTTGTGTGGGAGGAAGTTGAACCTCTTTCTTGATTGACTGACAGCTAATGTCCGTGGCCAAGTGAAATCCAAGACTCAAATGCTCCCAAACATATGGGCATGGTTCATTGGGGTTGCATGTGTGAGTAAGGGTGAGAAGGAGATGGAGAGGGAGCTGGAGCTGTTGCCTTTTTTTCTCCTCTATGCTACATGCTTCTTCTGCATGTTTTTTTTTCGTGTCAATGAAACCTTGGCCTGAAGAGAGTCTTGTCTCCCCAGCAAACATACACTCTTGCACACATGCTTGAATGAAAATCACACACACACATACGCACTAGAGGTCCACCGATTAATCGGAATGGTCGATTTCAAGTTTTCATAACAATCGGAAATCTGTGTTTTTGGGCACCGATTTTTTTGAAATCTAAATTTAATTATTATTTTTTACACCTTTATTTAATCTTTATTTAACTAGGCAAGTCAGTTAAGAACACATTCTTATTTTCAATGACGGCCTAGGAACGAGGCAGAACGACAGATTTTTACCAGCTCAGGGGAACCAATCTTGCAACCTTACAGTTACCTAGTCCAATGCTCGAACCACCTGCCTCACGAGGAGCCTGTTACGCGAATGCAGTAAGCCAAGGTAAGTTGCTAGATAGCATTAAACTTATCTTATAAAAACAATCAACGACTGTCGTGGCTCCAATGTGTACTTAACCATAAACATCAATGCCTTTCTTAAAATCAATACACAAGTATATATTTTTAAACCTGCATATTTAGCTAAAAGAAATCCAGGTTAGCAGGCAATATTAACCAGGTGAAATTGTGTCACTTCTCTTGCGTTCATTGCACGCAGAGTCAGGGTATATGCAACAGTTTGGGCCGCCTGGGTCTTTGAGAACTAATTTGCCAGAATTTTGCGTAAATATGACATAACATTGAAGGTTGTGCGAAATGTAACAGGAATATTTAGACTCATGGATGCCACCCGTTAGATAAAATACGGAAGGGAATAAATGTTTTGTTTTTGAGGTGATAGTTTCCGGATTTGACCTAAAGCTCTTATTTCTGTGTGTTTATTATAGTTAAGTCTATGATTTGATATTTCATAGAGCAGTCTGAGGGGTGGTAGGCAACAGCAGGCTCGTAATAGTCAAAGGTATATGGTTTAGAGAGAAATAGTTGACGCGTTATAATTCCTGTAATAACTTGCAGCTGAACTTGAAAGGGGTTCCTTCATTATTTTACTGTTCATGTCTTCCATAGAGAATGACTTGATCTACTTCCAATAAGGTCTGTGTTTCGTGCAGGCTTCAACCGCCTCTGCGTTTTGATACCCGTGTAAATCTCATTAGGATAAGGTAACGTTTGTCAAAATATTTTCATAAATCCACTCTACAGAAAAAATAATCTTCGCTTATATTTAGCCAATATTGATCAGAGTTACCTTGTCCTATGGATATCTACACAGTTATTAAATTGGCAAGGTGGTGTAAGCCTACACGAAACACAGACCTTATTTTAAGTGAATCTAAAAATATCCTATGGAATAAATGAATGAAGGAACCGCTTTTCAGATTTTGCTAGAAGGTGTCATGGGAATTATGACTCGCACTTTGGTTGTCAATTCTTACCATGTCCATTATTAAAATAGGATTTCCTGCATATAGAAATTACAGTTTTTGTTTTCAACATTCATCACAGGTAACTTAAACTCTTATTTTTATTCAAACAGTTGAGAGTATTTGTCTCCTAAGCAGACTCTTCAGTATCATTGTCACTTCAGGGCTGTGTGTGTTTTACAGATGGCAGAGAAAAGCAGAGCACCAGTGAGGGACTATTACATGGAATTGGCACCAGGGAAAGCAAGGTGTCTTATTTGTGATAAAGATGTAAGCATGAGGTCAGCAACGGCTAAATCAAACAATACCACCAACCTGTGGAATCACCTTAAGAACACCCATCCAAAAGCCCATATGTATTATATTAAGTTAAAATAAAAGTATTGTTGCAATTGTCATTATTACAAAAATGTATAAACAAATGGCTGATTAATCGACATCTGCTTTTTTGTCCTGCAACAATCGGTATTGGCGTTAAAAATTACACACACACTCACTTCCCCTGACCCCTTTGAACCCTCCTAAGCCACCTGCCAGCCAGAGACAGTAATGGTGTGTGAGGGGAAATGATCAGTGTCTGTGGGGCAGAATGAAAAAATTAAAGAAAGAAAGAAAGAAAGAAAGAAACAGCCCCTGTGTCATTGCTTCATTCTCTCTCCTTTCTGGCTGTTGTCTTTGAGAACAGCTTAGCTCTGTAGAGATTTCTGGAACACTCAGTCCTCATTCCACCTTTTAGTTTAAAATGGCTGCCGTCGGCTGTGTGAAAGCTGTTGTTGTTGTAAGGCGGTAGATGAGATGACAGGCTCTCACCCCTCTCTTTATTAGTGTAATAGTGTCATAGAGGGTCAAATAAGGTAAAACAGTCGTCTTCTTAAACAGAGCTAGACCATGAATTACACATTTTTACTGCTTAGGCTATATTCTGCCTGCAGCTGTCTACTGGCTAGAGCATGGATTGAATGTGATGGAAGGGGGGGGGGATTGCATGGGTTGAGTTTGAAACTCTTTCTTGATTGACTGACAGCGAAGGCTCTTGGCCAAGTGTAATCCAAGACTTGAATGCCCCCAAACACACACACACGTTCAAACACTTATACACAGTTGTGTAGGCCTACTGCTACATACAGTACCCTTGATTTGAACAACATTCCTTAACCTTGACTAAACAGATGATTTAGGCATCTTCACAGATAATAGTGAGCCTTATACCTGGACCCCAGAGCTGAATGAGCTCAGTGTTGAAACCCCCATTATTGGTTTTTCTGTCCTTATTTTTTTAATCCTCCTGTATTCTCCTGTATTTTGAATTTCTGCAATGGAGAGGAAGGAGTCCTTTAGGGTTGCATGTGTGAGTAAGCATGAGAAGGAGAGAGAGATGGAGAGGGAGCTGTTGCCTGTTTTATTCTCCTCTATGCTACATGCTTCTGCATGTTTTTTTATGCACCAATGAAACCTTGGCCTGAAGCAGAACGAGTCCAGTCTCCCCAGCAAACACACTCTTGGATACACGGTTGCATGAAAAGCACACACACACACACACTTGCGCACAGACACACACACAATCACGCACACACACACGCACGCACACACACACACACACACACACACACTTCCTCTGCCCCCTTTGAACCCTCCACCGCCTCCTATGCCACCGTCCAGCCAGAGACAATAATGGTGCGTGAGGAGAAATGATCAGTGTCTGTGTGAAGCAGTGTCCCGTGTCTCTGGAGATCACACACACCGCCACCAGGGTCAATAGGCAATTAAACCTGAGTGAGGAGGATAGGCCATATTACTGAGCAGGAGACCCAGGCAGTGGGTGGGTCAGTTTGTGTGTGTACATGTGCGTGTGTTCAGGCAGGAAACAGGCAGGCCACAACCGCCCCAAGGGGTGTTAACCCTAATCTGTGGAGGCACTAGCCAAACTAATCGCTAATCTGGCTGGTGGAAAAGATGCAACTAGCAGAGTGGCTGAAGCTGGTTCAGACCAGGCACCAAGGACCAGAGGGCAGCTCTCTACTCTTACTGTATAGGCTAAGTGACCAAAGTGATTAATACGTAGAATTGATTTAACAGGCTGGGGAGTTTTGTTATAGAACATAGAAGACAAGTAGTGCTAACAATATGTCTAGCCAAGGTATATTATATTATTATTCCCATTGCATTGATTTTCCAAAGGATAGATTAACATACATTAATGTATCTTCCTTAAATTAACATTATTTTCTAGGGTTGCAAAATTCCGGTAACTTTCCCAAAATTCCCAGTTTATCCAAAAATTGGGGATAGAGGATTCCGGATGTCCTATTTGTTCCCTCCTGATATCGGGAATCAGGATTTATGGAATACCTGGGAATTTTGGTAAAGTTACTGGAATTGTACAACCCTATTCTTTACCAAGATTAGATTGTAGGAATGTGAATGGGGTGAGTCAGAATGATAGCTCTTTGGAACTCATCCTCTGTTCTCACATTCTTATAGAAATTCTCTATTTCTACCTCCTTACACCCCGAAGTGCACATATATATCTATCACAAATCTCTGACACCTCTCAGGTGCTTCCAGTCTTACAGTTCAGCTCTTTCAGAAACAAGATAACAGGTGTAAGATATACCTACAAAAGGGCACTGCCAAAGTGAACAAGAATGAGATAATGTACTTATTATCAGCTAGAGAAAGTGTGTAAAAGAGCAAAAATCTCTGACAGAACTCTGCTATAGGGAAACGAATGGAGGGCGGTTTCTCTCTTCTGGCTGGATGTGATTGGTGTATTATTTACAAGATAAGATGCATGGTCTCCCTGTTGCATTTTAAACCTTGTTGCTACAATGCTGCCTCTGGGTTAGAGCTAACTGTATTGACATTCAGAGAGAGAGAGAGAGAGAATGAGGCAACAAAGAAGAGGCAGAAGGAGAGAGGGAGAACGCAAGAGGAGAGAGGGAGAGAGAGACAGTGGTAGACAAAGAGAGGTGGAGGTAGAGAGAAAGAGAGATAATGAGAGAGAGTGGAGGGAAGAGAGAGGGGGGACAGAGAGAGAGCAAGAGTATGTGAAAACAAAAGCCTCTCCCCATCGTGTTCTAATACCTATTATCACTCAGGGCCTCCACTCAACTTGCACTTTTCTCCTTCATTTTAGAGAGGGGGTGAGGGAGTGCTGAGGAGAATGGGAGAGAGAGGTAGTTATGACACAAAGGAGAATTTACTGACATGTGTTTGCAACTACTGTGTTGTATCTCCTGATGTTGTGTTAGAATGGCTCTTTCTAGACCCAAAGGTCTTTACTACCTCTCCTACTGACTGAGGGAGAAAGGCCCCATGAAAAGTAAATCATCCTGGCAATATGACTACTAGAGATTTTAGCAGAAAATAATTTCTTTGCCCTTGAGTTTGAGTGTCTAAATTTACAGAATGGTCATAGTAAACATTACATCTATGGTGTGTGTGTGTGTGTGTGTGTGTGTGTGTGTGTGTGTGTGTGTGTGTGTGTGTGTGTGTGTGTGTGTGTGTGTGTGTGTGTGTGTGTGTGTGTGTGTGTGTGTGTGTCACAGTCACGGTCAGCCCACTGACACCACACCATAGAAAAATGACATCTACAAAGGGCAGAAACAAACCACATGGGAACAGACCCCAGTAAATAACACAAGACAAAATAACACAATAACACAATATGGAAAGCTACTGTCTGGAAGCCTACAAAACAAGCAACATGTTTTATAAGATGCTGGCCTCATCTGCCCTGCTCCCCTGTTACTCCGCCCATTCAAACTAACCTCATTGTGATGAGGATGATGATGAAGAGAAGATGAGGATGATGATGAAGAGGAGAACAATAATCATAAATTGCTGGTTGATGAGAAAAAAACATTGTTCATCCATATGTATTCTCTGCATATTGCTCTCGGTTGATGTGATAGGGACACTACTCTCCCACATGATCTTGAATGAACTATGACCTGCTCCGCAGCCAAGTTTTCTAGGACTACATCCGTTCATGCTTGATAAGCGTGCTCCCCTTTTTCCCCTGGGTTCGTTTGAATATTGTTATATTTTACATTTGTGTGACTGTCCTTGTTTATCAGTGTTTTGTTACTTGTCATGTTTTGGGTTTCTTGTGGACAACAGGAGGGGCAGCTGTTGTTTCTGAAAAAGCTAATAGGGATCAAAATAAACAAATGAACAATTGGTTGCACGCCTGCTTGGCTATGGTTTTGCCCAGTGAGCGGTTCAAGGTCTTTCCACCTCTTTCTGCCAGTGTTCTGTAAACTGATGGCCAGAGTGTCCGTTTTGGATTGAGTTGATTTTGATTAGGGTTTCTTGGTAGAAATTCATTTTTGTATTTTTTTGTATTGGTAAGTCATATTTGCCTATTTTGCTGTAATAATAAGGCTTTTAATTCCTACCACTGCTACCACTATTTTTTGGCGGGTGTGGATTGTAACTGCATCCAAGAATTGCTTGTGACCACTTTAATTGACACAAACAGCACCTTCACTAGTAATCATTCAGAGTGTTTCTACATTCAGATTAGTTTTTCACAGCGCTAGCACATTTCCCATTTTGTTCACCCACTGCTTGTGATGACTCGATCCCCTGCAGGAAATAGTTTTTAGGATGTCCCGGGAACATCAGGAGGTTGTATTAGGGTCCCCTGGACATCCTTGGGACGTTCCCTGTTTGCTAGATACAGTTGAGGTTAGACGTTTACATACACCTTAGCCAAATACATTTAAATTCAGTTTTTCACAATTCCTAACATTTAATCAGAATAAAAAATCCCTGGCTTAGGTCAGTTAGGATCACCACTTTATTTTAAGAATGTGAAATAATAGTGGAGAGAATGATTTATTTAATCTCTTATTACTTTCATCACATTTCCAGTGGGTCAGAAGTTTACATACACTCAATTAGTATTTGGTAGCATTGCCTTTAAATTGTTTAACTTGGGTCAACCTTTCGGGTAGCCTTCCACAAGCTTCCCACAATAAGTTTTGTGAGTTTTGGCCCATTCCTCCTGACAGAGCTGATGTAACTAAGTCAGGATGGTATGCCTCCTTGCTCACACACGCTTTTTCAGTTCTGTCCACACATTTTCTATGGGATTGTGGTCAGGATTTGTGATGGCCACTCCAATACCTTGAGTTTGTTGTCCTTAAGCCATTTTTCCACAACTTTGGAAGTATGCTTGGGGTCATTGTCCATTTGGAAGACTCATTTGCGACCAAGCTTTAACCTCCTCACTGATGTCTTGAGATCTTGCTTCAATATATCCACATAATGTTCCTGCCTCATGATGCCATCTATTTTGTGAAGTGCACCAGTTCCTCCTGCAGCAAACCCCACAACATGATGCTGCCACCCCCATGCTTCACGGTTGGGATGGTGTTCTTCGGCTTGCAAACCTCCCCCTTTTTCCTCCAAAGATAACGGTGGTCATTATGGCCAAGCAGTTCTATTTTTGTTTCATCAGACCAGAGGACATTTCTCCAAAAAGTATGATCTTTGTCCCCTTGTGCAGTTGCAAACCGTAGTCTGGTGTTTTTATGGCAGTTTTGGCGCAGTGGCTTCTACCTTGCTGAGTGGCCTTTCAGATTCTGTCGATATAGGACTCATTTTACTATGGATATAGATACTTTTATACCTGTTTCCTCCAGCAACTTTACAAGGTCCTTTGCTGTTGTCCTGGGATTGATTTGCACTTTCCGCACCAAAGTACGTTCGTCTCTAGGAGACAGAACGCGTCTCCTTCCCGAGCGGTATGACGGCTGCGTGGTCCCATGGTGTTTATATTTGCATACTGTTGTTTCTACAGATGAACGTGGCATTTGGAAATTGCTCCCAAGGATGAACCAGACTTGTCTGGAAGTCTACAATTTTTTTTTCGGAGTTGTTGGCTGATTTATTTTGATTTCCCCATGATGTCAAGCAAAGAGGCAGTGAGTTTGAAGGTACGCCTACATCCACAGGTACACCTCCAATTGACTCAAATTATATCAATTAGCCTATCAGAAGATTCTAAAGCCATGACACCATTTTCTGGAATATTCCAAGCTGTGTATGCAAACGTATGACCCACTGGAATTGTGATACAATGAATTATAAGGGAAATAATCTGTCTGTAAACGATTGTTGGAAAAATGACTTGTGTCATGCACAAAATAGATGTCCTAACCGACTTGCCAAAACTATAGTTTGTTTCCAAGAAATTTGTGGAGTGGTTGAAAATGAGTTTTAATGACTCCAACCTAAGTGTATGTAAACTTCTGACTTCAACTCTATTAAGATATCTTGTTTTGTTTTTCATGCTGAAAGGTCTCTTTTATACAAAGCCTCACTCTATTTCTTCACACATCGCTTAGCTTGATAGAATTTATTTCATAGAGCTGTGGAGGATAATGTAATTGTCACCCGGCCTTAGATTTAGGGATATTGCATTATGAGAGAGAATCATCCTCACTTTCTTAGCTTTTAATTAACTATGCAGATTTAATAGAGTTTTATTCGAAGTCAATCAAGATTTAATGGATTATTTTATTAGTTTATGAAAAAAAGCCTTTTCAAGGGGAGGAGCGTGTGCATTATTCATTGGTGATATCAGAAGAATGCATTAGAGGTCGACCGATTATGATTTTTCAAGGCCGATACCGATCATTGGAGGACCAAAAAAGCCGATACCGATTAATCGGTCAATTTTTTTATTTTTTTATTTGTAATAATGACAATTACAACAATACTGAATGAACACTTATTTTAACTTAATATAATACATCAATGAAATCAATTTAGCCTCAAATAAATAATGAAACATGTTCAATTTGTTTTAAATAATGCAAAAACAAAGTGTTGGAGAAGAACGTAACATGTGCCAATATGCAATATGTACCATGTATGTGCCAAGTAAAAATGTGTGCCATTTAAAAATGTGTGCCATGTGAAATATGTGCCATGTAAAAAAGCTAGCGTTTAAGTTCCTTGCTCAGAACACGAGAACCTATGAAATTTGGTGGTTCCTTTTAACATGAGACTTCAATATTCCAAGGTTTTAGGTTGTAGTTAACATAGTATTTATAGGACTGTTACTCTCTCTACCATTTGTATTTCATATACCTTTGACTATTGGATGTTCTTATAGGCACTTTAATATTGCCAGTGTAACAGTATAGCTTCCGTCCCTCTCCTCGCCCTTACCTGGGCTCGAACCAAGAACACATCGACAACAGCCACACTCGAAGCAGCGTTACCCATCGCTCCACAAAAGCTGCGGCCCTTGCAGCGCAAGGGAAATAACTACTCCAAATCTAAAAGCGAGTGACGTTTGAAACAGTATTAGCGCACACCCAGCTAACTAGCTAGCCATTTCACATTGGCTACACCAGCCATTAGGCTGATAGGCTTGAAGTCATGAAACAGCGCTGTGCTTGCGAAGAGCTGCTGGCAAAATGCACGAAAGTACTGTTTGAATGAATGATTACGGGCCTGCTGCTGCTCAGTCAGACTGCTCTATCAAATCAGACTTAATTATAACATAATAACACACAGAAATACGAGCCTTTGGTCATTAATATGGTAGAATCCACAAACTATAATTTTGAAAACAAAATGTTTATTATTTCAGTGAAATAAGGAACCGTTCTGTATTTTATCTAACGGGTGGCATCCCTAAGTTTAAATATTCTTGTTACATTGCACAACCTTCAATGTTATGTCATAATTATGTAAAATTCTGGCAAATTAGTTCACAATGAGCCAGGCAGCCCAAACTGTTGAATATACCCTGACTCTGCGTGCAATGAACACAAGAGAAATTACAATTTCACCTGGTTAATATTGCCTGCTAAACTGGATTAGTAGTTATAACTAGTGATTATGATTGATTGATTGATTGTTTTTTATAAGATAAGTTTAATGCTAGCTAGCAATTTACCTTGGCTTCAACTGCATTCGTGTAACAGGCAGGCTCCTCATGGAGTGCAATGGTTATAGTGTAGGACTAGTTAACTGTGACAAGGTGAATCTCTGTCGTTCTTCCCCTGAACTAGGCAGTTAATCCATCCGTCATTGAAAATAAGAATGTGTTCTTAACTGACTTGCCTAGTTAAATAAAGGTATAAAAAATGTAAAATGTGTAAAAAAAATACAGATTTCCGATTTCCTAAAATACCTATTTCCAATTGTTATGAAAACTTAAAATTGGCCCTAGTTAATCGGCCATTCGGATTAATCGGTCAACCTCTGGAATGTATGACTGAGAAAAGAGAACTTAATGATGTTCTTGACTTCGATACATGATTTGTGCACTTTTCACTGTGACTCATCTTACTACTGGAAAGATACAGCAGGTAGGAAGTGTATCGCTGCTGACCCCAGGCCAGCCCCGATCTCCAAACGATGAGCTCTAACCCCTGTATGACCTATGTCTGGTGTTCTATAGCCTTGACCTCTAACCCCTGGTCTTTGTCTGTATTCTACAGGTGATCCAGCGCAGGGAAGATGGCTCGGTCAACTTCTTCAGAGGATGGGACTCCTATCGTGAGGGATTTGGCAAGATCACTGGAGAACACTGGCTAGGTAAGTGTGTGTGTCTGACTTGTGAGTTAACGATCAATAAGTACCTTGGCACAGTTCTTGGTTCCAGGACCATTGCAGAGTGTGGGATAGTGGTTTGAGTGCTGGTAAAATACGAACGAAGTGTGGTTGGTCGTGGTGGATGGGTGGGTGTATCATGCGAACTACTAGCAACTTAAATGGTGCGAATTCGAATCTCATCATGAACAACTTTAGCATTTTAGCTAATTAGCAACTTTTCAACTACTTACTGCTTTTTAGCTACTTTGTGAGCTAACACTTCCACTAACCCTAACCTTAAACATTTCAGCTAACCCTTTCTCCAACCCTAAACTTAACCCTAACCCCTAACCCTAACCCCTAACCTTAACCCCTAGCCTAGCTAGTGTTAGCAAGCTAACTAACCTTAGCATCCTAGCCACCTAGCTAAAATGTCTTACATATTGTATGTTTTGAAAATTCATAACGGACCTCTGAGACTATCACAGTGCAGGTGCATTTATACGGAGACTTGATTACACACAGGTGGATTGTATTTATCATCATTAGTCATTTAGGTCAACATTGGATCATTCAGAGATCCTCACTGAACTTCTGGAGAGAGTGTGCTGCACTGAAAGTAAAGGGGCTGAATAATTTTGCACGCCCAATTTTTCAGTTTTTGATTTGTTAAAAAAGTTTGAAATATCCAATAAATGTCGTTCCACTTCATGATTGTGTCCCACTTGTTGTTGATTCTTCACAAAAAAATACAGTTTTATATCTTTATGTTTGAAGCCTGAAATGTGGCAAAAGGTCGCAATGTTCAAGGGGGCCGAATACTTTCGCAAGGCACTGTATGTGTCTCTAATATGGTCATACATTTGTAAGGAGGTTAGGAAGTGCAGCTCAGTTTCCACCTCATTTTGTGGGCAGTGTGCACATAGCCTGCCTTCTCTTGAGAGCCAGGTCTGCCTACGGTGGCCTTTCTCAATAGCAAAGCTATGCTCACTGAGTCTGTACATAGTCAAAACTTTGCTTAAGTTTGGGCCAGTCACAGTGGTCAGGTATTCTGCCGCTGTGTACTCTCTGTTAAATCAAATCAAATTTTATTTGTTACATACACATGGTTAGCAGATGTTAATGCGAGTATAGCGAAATGCTTGTGCTTCTAGTTCCGACAATGCAGTAATAACCAACAAGTAATCTAGCTAACAATTCCAAAACTACTGTCTTATACACAAGTGTAAGGGGAAAAAGAATATGTACATAAAGATATATGAATGAGTGATGGTACAGAGCAGCATAGGCAAGATACAGTAGATGGTATCGAGTACAGTATATACATATGAGATGAGTATGTAAACAAAGTGGCATAGTTAAAGTGGCTAGTGATACATGTATTACATAAAGATGCAGAGGATGATATAGAGTACAGTATATATGTATACATATGAGATGAATAATGTAGGGTATGTAAATATTATATTAGGTAGCATTGTTTAAAGTGGCTAGTGATATATTTTACATCATTTCCCATCAATTCCCATTATTAAAGTGGCTGGAGTTGAGTCAGTGTGTTGGCTGCAGCCACTCAATGTTAGTGGTTGCTGTTTAACAGTCTGATGGCCTTGAGATTGTTTTTCAGTCTCTCGGTCACAGCTTTGATGAACCTGTACTGACCTCGCCTTCTGGATGATAGCGGGGTGAACAGGCAGTGGCTCGGGTGGTTGTTGTCCTTGATGATCTTTATGGCCTTCCTGTAACATCGGGTGGTGTAGGTGTCCTGGAGAGCAGGTAGTTTGCCCCCGGTGATGCGTTGTGCAGACCTCTCTACCCTCTGGAGAGCCTTACGGTTGTGGGCGGAGCAGTTGCCGTACCAGGCGTTGATACAGCCCGCCAGGATGCTCTCGATTGTGCATCTGTAGAAGTTTGTGAGTGCTTTTGGTGACAAGTCGAATTTCTTCAGCCTCCTGAGATTGAAGAGGCGCTGCTGCGCCTTCTTCACGATGCTGTCTGTGTGGGTGGACCAATTCAGTTTGTCTGTGATGTGTATGCCGAGGAACTTAAAACTTACTACCCTCTCCACTACTGTTCCATCGATGTGGATAGGGGGGTGTTCCCTCTGCTGTTTCCTGAAGTCCACAATCATCTCCTTAGTTTTGTTGACGTTGAGAGTGAGGTTATTTTCCTGACACCACACTCCGAGGGCCCTCACCTCCTCCCTGTAGGCCGTCTCGTCGTTGTTGGTAATCAAGCCTACCACTGTTGTGTCGTCCGCAAACTTGATGATTGAGTTGGAGGCGTGCGTGGCCAAGCAGTCGTGGGTGAACAGGGAGTACAGGAGAGGGCTCAGAACGCACCCTTGTGGGGCCCCAGTGTTGAGGATCAGCGGGGTGGAGATGTTGTTGCCTACCCTCACCACCTGGGGGTGGCCCGTCAGGAAGTCTAGTACCCAGTTGCATAGGGCGGGGTCGAGACCCAGGGTCTCGAGCTTGATGACGAGCTTGGAGGGTACTATGGTGTTAAATGCCGAGCTGTAGTCGATGAACAGCATTCTCACATAGGTATTCCTCTTGTCCAGATGGGTTAGGGCAGTGTGCAGTGTGGTTGAGATTGCATCGTCTGTGGACCTATTTGGGCGGTAAGCAAATTGGAGTGGGTCTAGGGTGTCAGGTAGGTGATATGGTCCTTGACTAGTCTCTCAAAGCACTTCATGATGATGGAAGTGAGTGCTACGGGGCGGTAGTCGTTTAGCTCAGTTGCCTTAGCTTTCTTGGGAACAGGAACAATGGTGGCCACCTTGAAGCATGTGGGAACAGCAGACTGAGATAGGGATTGATTGAATATGCCCGTAAACACACCAGCCAGCTGGTCTGCGCATGCTCTGAGGGCGCGGCTGGGGATGCCGTCTGGGCCTGCAGCCTTGCGAGGGTTAACACGTTTAAATGTTTTACTCACCTCGGCTGCAGTGAAGGAGAGTCCGCATGTTTTCGTTGAAGGCCGTGTCAGTGGCACTGTATTGTCCTCAAAGCGGGCAAAAAGTTATTTAGTCTGCCTGGGAGCAAGACATCCTGGTCCGTGACTGGGCTGGTTTTCTTTTTGTAGTCCGTGATTGACTGTAGACCCTGCCACATACCTCTTGTGTCTGAGCCGTTGAATTGCGATTCTACTTTGTCTCTGTACTGACGCTTAGCTTGTTTGATAGCCTTGCGGAGGGAATAGCTGCACTGTTTGTATTCGGTCATGTTTCCGGTCACCTTGCCCTGATTAAAAGCAGTGGTTCGCGCTTTCAGTTTCACGCGAATGCTGCCATCAATCCACGGTTTCTGGTTTGGGATTGTTTTAATTGTTGCTCTGGGAACGAAATCTTCAACGCACGTTCTAATGAACTCGCACACCAAATCAGCGTATTCGTCAATGTTGTTGTCTGACGCAATACGAAACATATCCCAGTCCACGTGATGGAAGCAGTCTTGGAGTGTGGAATCAGCTTGGTCGGACCAGCGTTGGACAGACCTCAGCGTGGGAGCTTCTTGTTTTAGTTTCTGTCTGTAGGCAGGGATCAACAAAATGGAGTCGTGGTCAGCTTTTCCAAAAGGAGGGCGGGGCAGGGCCTTATATGCGTCGCGGAAGTTAGAATAACAACAAGGTTTTGCCAGCCCTGGTTGCACAATCGATATGCTGATACAATTTAGGGAGTCTTGTTTTCAGATTAGCCTTGTTAAAATCCCCAGCTACAATGAATGCAGCCTCAGGATGTATGGATTCCAGTTTGCAAAGAGTCAAATAAAGTTCAAGCCATCGGTTCTGCTGTAGGCCGAGAGTGAGAGAGAGTTTTGAGTTTGAAATACTCTTTATTGGGTCTGGGGGCCCACCACACAATAAATACTCATACAAAACCACAGTTACACATCAATTAAAAACACAACTCCAATTCCTCCTCCACAGTAACTACACACAACAGCCTCTGAATACCCCATATACTCAAAAACAGATCGATATTGTTGACAAGTTTATAATACGCAAACTCAACCCTTAGTCTCGCTGCCAACATTCCCTCCAGCATTCCCACCACATCCACAGACCCCTGTCCCCGAATGCTGTTCTTTCGGGTCTTCCATATCGCTAATTTTGCTGCCCCTAACACAAAATTAAGCAACACAACTACACCCTTTTGACTGAACCTGTACTTTGGCCCAAATATATACAGTTGGGAAGAGAAAACCTCTCCCAACGTTGAGAACCAATCAGTGATTAGTTCAACCATCCCAACCAACCAAGGCCTTATGGGACTTGACAAAGACTCTCCAAGCCTGCATAACAGACTCATAAAATGGAGTCAGGCCAGTCACATCACCCCCTCCAGCTTTAAGAGGAAAAGATGCTTGTCTAAGCCCAAACAGCCCGCTCTCCTCATCAATATGTAGGCTGTTTCAACCCAGCTAGAACAGTCTCTGTACAACAATCTCTGGGCTGCTTGGAGCCGGAAAGCCGTGATCCTAGAGGAAATATCCACCAGGCCTTGCCCACCCTCGTGCAGTGGCAGATACAGGGCTGCAGCTTTAATCCAGTGTGGTCCAGACCAGAAGAAATTGACAAGGGTCCTCTGAAGCTCTTGTATCAGACCCTTTGGTGGCTGTAAAATCATTAGTCTGTGCCACAGGGTAGAAGCAGCAAGATTATTAGCTACCAGGACCCGTCCCCTACAAGACAACTGGGGCAACACCCATTTCCACCTTAACAGTCTGGCACACACTTTCTCCAATACATCCTCCCAGTTCTTTTTCTGAAAGACATCGGAGCCTAGAAAACCCCCAAAGTCTTCATTCCATCTCTGCCCCACTAAAGCCCCCCTGGTAACCTTGGAGTGGACCCCATCTGAAGCTGACCTGCCCACAGCGCTTCACTCTTTCCCCAATTGACTCTAGCTGAGGAGGCCCCCTCAAACACCTTTAAAGTGTTTGAGAGAACCTTAACATCCTCACCCCCTGTAATAAAAACTATCACATCATCTGCATACACAGACAGTGCTATCCTGGGACCCTTCATTACACCTGGCACAGAGAAACCAGTAAGCTTCACTCTTAAAAAACAAAGCATTGGTTCAATTGCCAGACTATATAACTGCCCCGAAATTGGGCATCCCTGCCTGATGCCCCTTTCGACAGGGATGGGGCATTTTAAACCACCACCCACCTTCACCATACACGAGGCTCCAGCATACAGTAAATTCACCCAAGACAGAAAAACATCCCCAAACCCAAAGGCTTTCATTGTTTTAAACAAGTACTGATGGTCCACACGATCAAAAGCCTTCTCCTGATCCAACGAAAGTAAACTCACATTAACATCAGACAGTTTACAAATGTCTAAAACATCTCTTATCAGAAACAAGTTGTCAACAATAGAGCGATCAGGTACACAGTAGGACTGGTCCTTGTGGATCAACAATCTCAGATACTCTTTCAACCTGTTTGACAGACATTTAGAAACTATGTTGTATTCTGCGCACAGCAAAGCAACAGGTCTCCAATTTTTTTATGAGAGCCAAATCCACCTTTTTTGGCAACAGTGAAAGCACCGCACGTTGACAGGATACAGGAAGAGAACCCCCACGTTGACAGGATACAGGAAGAGACCCTCATGAAAAGATTCAAACACCACTTCATAAAAATCCTCCCCAATAGACCCCCAAAAGTGCTTATAAAACTCAGATGGTAAACCATCGATGCCAGGGGCTCGGCCTGATGAGAGCTGCATAACTGCTGTGGACAGCTCTTGCAGTGTAATGTCAGCATCCAATGTGACTATCTGCTCAGGTCCCAATTGAGGAAGACCGTGTAACAACTGTTCAGTACACAGAGAGTCACTATCCTCCGCCTTATAAAGGGACGAGTAGAA
>NC_088239.1:68395131-68440131 GCF_036934945.1 Oncorhynchus masou masou | reverse complement strand
TGGTATTTACATATTTAACTATAGATGGAGGTAAGAGGGAAGTTAAATTATGTCAGCATATCGTCTCACTAACTCTCATATTCGTGTAAGGCAGGGATCTCCAACCCTCTTCCTGGAGAGCTACCTTCCTGTACATTTTCGCTCCAACCCCAGTTGTAACTAACCTGTTCAGTTTCTCAACCAGTTAATTATTAGAATCAGGTGTGTTAGATTAGGGTTGGAGTGAAAACTTACAGGATGTTACACTCTTAGAAAAAAAGGTGCTATCTGGAAGTTAATGGGTTCTTTGGCTGTCCCCATAGGAGGACCCTTTATGGTTCCATGTAGAACCCTTTTGGTTCCTGGTAGAAACCCCACAGAGTGTCCTACATGGAACCAAAAATTATTATACCTGGAACCAAAATTGTTGGGGACAGCCAAAGAACCCCTTTGCATTATCTATGCATTGTCACTTTACCACTACCGAAATGTACAAATTAACTCAACGAACCTGTACCCCCGCAAGTCGACTTTGTACTGGTACCCCCTGTAAATACTCTTTATTTTATTACTTTGTTTATTTTTCTCTCAGCCATCATCACCCTCTCTCAGCCATCATCACCCTCTCTCTCAGCCATCACCACCCTCTCTCAGCCATCATCACCCTCTCTCTCAGCCATCATCACCCTCTCTCTCAGCCATCATCACCCTCTCTCTCAGCCATCATCACCCTCTCTCTCAGCCATCATCACCCTCTCTCAGCCATCATCACCCTCTCTCTCAGCCATCACCCTCTCTCTCAGCCATCATCACCCTCTCTCTCAGCCATCATCACCCTCTCTCTCAGCCATCATCACCCTCTCTCAGCCATCATCACCCTCTCTCTCAGCCATCACCACCCTCTCTCAGCCATCATCACCCTCTCTCTCAGCCATCATCACCCTCTCTCTCAGCCATCATCACCCTCTCTCTCAGCCATCATCACCCTCTCTCTCAGCCATCATCACCCTCTCTCTCAGCCATCATCACCCTCTCTCAGCCATCATCACCCTCTCTCTCAGCCATCATCACCCTCTCTCTCAGCCATCATCACCATCTCTCTCAGCCATCATCACCCTCTCTCTCAGCCATCATCACCCTCTCTCTCAGCCATCATCACCCTCTCTCTCAGCCATCATCACCCTCTCTCTCAGCCATCATCACCCTCTCTCTCAGCCATCATCACCCTCTCTCTCAGCCATCATCACCCTCTCTCTCAGCCATCATCACCATCTCTCTCAGCCATCATCACCCTCTCTCTCAGCCATCATCACCCTCTCTCAGCCATCATCACCCTCTCTCTCAGCCATCATCACCCTCTCTCTCAGCCATCATCACCCTCTCTCTCAGCCATCATCACCCTCTCTCTCAGCAAATCTCTCTCAGCAGTGATCTTTTTTTTCTGATCAACAGAACACTGGTTTTTATATAGCTTCAGAAGGCATTGGTAATTGGAGACAGCTGCGTCCTGACGAGGGGGCAGGGTCAGCTCTCCAATTAGCCATGGAGTCGACCAATCAGCTGCTTGGGGGGGATTTCAGGAAGCCAAACACCAAATAAACCACAACACAGAAACTGGGGAATGTAACGTATGTGACCAATAAAATTTCATTTGATTTGAGAGGGGGGTTGTAAAATTAAAAATGGGCTACAGCCTACATCTGACATAGCTATAAATAATGGGGTTGACTAAAACCAACGGAACAAAGGCCATAATGTATCCAACCCATCGAACTAAGGCCATAATGTATCCAACCCATCGAACTAAGGCCATAATGTATCCAACCCATCGAACTAAGGCCATCATTTGGAAGACTTATATTCAACACACAATATTTGCCATATGCAAAGCAACTTTTGGAACTTTTGTCACTATTGAATACAGAAACATACAAATAATGAATAATATGAATATTATTCTCTGTTTGACAAAAAACATGATTGTGTTGTTTATTGCTGTCTAGGTGTTATTCAAAGTCCAATGAGGCATCCCAAACACCACTTCTATTCTGTCACCCTGTCTACCCAGCCCACCACCCTCAAGTCAATGCAATCACAACGGGAAGAAAAGCACGTATTTGTCTATTTGTTTAGGGCTGAGTCTGAGCACCTCTAACACTCTACAAGAACAAATCAGATAAACTAAACAACAACATAGCATATTTTAACATATTTCCTTACTTCAGCTTTATTTTCTCTCTGCTTTTTAGAGAGGACCTACCAGGACAGAAAGAAAGTGGCAGGGCCGGGGGACACTGAGAGACATTTCCTGGAAACCCAACATTGAATTGCATTGAATTCTACGTCGGGCAGAAATGAGCATCTGAGTCAGGAAAGTTTCCTCACATGACTAGAATGTTGAATAAGATGATATTTTAACATACTTTATTGGCTGTCCTTGCGGTTGGTCCTTTTGGCAGTAGGAATGTGAGATAATATATCCACAGGAAAGTATAACTACATCACCTGAAGCATGAGCAACAGATATAAATATGTATTTACATGGTTCTGCTTATGCTTCAGGTGATACAAATCTAACGCACTACCAGCGCTTTCAAAAGTTGATGTAATTCTATTTTCCTGTGGATATATTGTCCCACATTCCACCCGACAAAAGGACCAACTGCATGGACAACCGGTAAAGTTAGTTCAAATATCTTTTTATTACACATTCTGGCTTGTAGAGGTCCTGAGAGCAAACTTTCCTGATTCAAACACTCATTTCTGCCCAACAAAGAATTCAATGCAATTCAACATTGGGTTTCCAGCACAGGAGGCTGCTGAAGGGAAGACAGCTCATGATAATGGCCAAAACAGATGAAGGGAATGTCACCAAACACATGGAAACCAATGGTTACCCTGCCATCTTCCCAGTTTCTTTTGCTGTTATCTGTCTAGTTTGGGGCCACTCTGAAGCATTCAGATGATGAGAGTGTGAGAAAAGGCTGTCAGTATGAGTGTGACATTCTTTTAGAATGCTGTGGAGAGGAAAGGAGAGTGGTGGCTCAGTGACAGGTCACTATTTGTCTTGTGGCAGAATCAGTTCGGCTGTGATTATAGGGGTTGTCATTTATGTAGAAAGAGTCAAAAGATACAAAAACATAATTTCTTGCTCTCCTTATTTTACCCTCTATCTCTCCTTTTTTATTCATAATTTACACCGTAATGCAGAACCTCTCTTGTATATCCCTCTCCCCTCCTCTCTGTCTTTCGCTCCCCTCTTCTCACTCTCTCTCTCTCTTCTCTCTCTCTCGTCTATACCTCTCTCGCTCTTTTGCTCTCTCTTGCTCTCTCACCTCCTCTTTCCTTCTCTCTTGGCTTTCCCTCTCTCGCTCTTTTGCTCTCTCTTGCTCTCTCACCTCCTCTTTCCCTCTCTCTTGTCTTTCCCTCTCTCCCTCTTTTGTTCTATTTCCCTTTCTTTCTTTATCTATTTATCTCTTACTGCCCCTCTCTTTTTCTCTCTCTTTTTCTCTCTCTCTCTCTCTCTCTCTCTCTCTCCCCTCCTCTTTCACTCTCTCTCTCTCTCCACATATTCTCCTCCAGTCAAATGGCAGTGGACTGATAAGGGTTCTGTCCTGACTGATAAGGGTTTTGTCTTGACTAAAAGGGCTCTGTCCTAACTGATAAGAGCTCTGTCCTGGCTAAGGCAAAAATTAATCACCTGTTTGATGCGGTCAGGTTGCGGATGGAGAGCTATGATTCAACACACGTTAGCGTGGCTCGCTGAGAAGCAAAGCCATAGGCGTCCTTGTTTAATATATCCCACTGCTGCTGCTTCACAGCACACACACACACACACACACACGACCCACTGCTGCTGCTTCACAGCACACACACACACACAACCCACTGCTGCTGCTTCACAGCACACACACACACACACACACACGCGACCCCACTGCTGCTGCTTCACAGCACACACACACACACACACACACACACACACACACACACACACACACACACACACACACACACACACACACACACACACACACACACACACACACACACACACACACACACACACACACACACAACCCACTGCTGCTGCTTCACAGCACACACACACACACACACACACACACACACACACACACACACACACACACACACACACACACACACACGACCCACTGCTGCTGCTTCACAGCACACACACACACACATGACCCACTGCTGCTGCTTCACAGCACACACACACACACGCACGCACACACACAACCCACTGCTGCTGCTTCACAGCACACACACACACACACACACACACACACACACACACACACACACACACACACAGACACACACACACACAGACACACACACACGACCCACTGCTGCTGCTTCTTCAGAGAGGGGGAGTGGAAGAGAGGAAGAAGGGAGGAGGTCTGTATCAGAGTGGTATTTTTTCCTGTTAGGCCTGCCAGTAGTGTGTTGTTTAGAGCAGCAGGGACCCTTAATACATGTCAATGTAATGGACATGCTTGTTGTCTGAGTCGATCACAAGACCTACTGCACTGTTCGATAGAGGAACACAGCTATCTCCTGACCCACCATGCAGAACATACACACAAGAGTGGAAGGGAGGGCACACACACACAAGCTCGCGTTACCTCTTTCTTTCACGCGCATAGACTGTCTCTCTCTCTCTCTGACTCGCTCTCTCTACAGACACTGGCCGTCAATTGAATATCAACATTTATCAGAGTCTGCTAATTAGACCATTAATAAGATGTGTAATAGGATGACAGGGATGATACACACCTGTTTTATGACCTAAGAAAATAAAACACCTCATATAGCACACAACCCTCTAATCTGCTTCAGGCTATGATTTCATTTACGTTATGGAAACCGAACAATGACCTTTAAGGGGGACTCCGGCGAAAGTGCTTCTCAGTGTTAGTGTGTGTGCGTGTGCGCACGTGTGTGTGGGCGTGCGAGCACATGTGTATGCGTGCTTGGGTGTTTTAGAGGCAATCATTTTATTTTGTAAATGTCGGTCAACAAAAACTGAGAAGTCAGCAGTTCTTTCTTGAGACACTCTTGCATTGTGGGAGATATAGATTTCTGAATATAGATGAACCAGCATTTTAACCCTGTCCTTTTCCACACAGATCTACTCTACATTTAAAGCTCTACCACAAAACAGTATCAAAGTCCTCACTCCAAGCCATCAATCTTTGAACCTGACTAAGGCAATAAGGATCCATTGAGGAACGTATAACATTTTACCTCATACCAGCACATTGTCCTTAAGGCAGACAGGCAGTCTATAGCAGTTTGCCCAATCACTTCTGATATGTTCCCAGATCCTGATTTAGTACCAGACAAATCTGTACTGCTATTTACATCTCTCTCTCTCTCCCCAGTCCCTCCACAGTCAGGCAGTCATTCAGCCAGCCTGTTCGTCAGCCTGTCAGTCAGACAGTCAGTCAGTTCTTGCATTGTGATGGACAGTCTCTGGGTCATGTGACTTGTGTTGTGATGGACAGCCTCTGGGTCAGGTGACCTGTGTTGTGATGAACAGCTTCTGGTTCAAGCTTTGAGTCCCGGTTCTTTCTGCTTGGCTTCATACTGTAGGAAGTGAAGCCAGACATATTGGAGGGACAAAATCCACTGGGCACAGACGTCAATTCAACATCTGTTCCACATTGGTTTAACTTAATTTAATTGAAATGATGTGGAAACAACATTGATTCAACCAGTGTGAAGCTACTGTATCCCTTTCCTGGGCAGAGGCTCTAGTTCATGCTGAAGTAAGGGAAGGAAGTGAGGCCAAACATATTAGGGGACAAACGCTACTGTAACTTCTCGATTTACGCTACCTCTCTCTGGACTGGAGCTCGTTCTGATTCTGTGAGCACTCACTCTGGAACAACAGCTGATTCCAGAATATAGAGTACTCTCTGGTTTTGAAGCTCTTAATAGAATGTAGGCTGACAGTGCTGTACTAAAACTCTTATCTTGAGCTTCACCAGACTCAAACTCCAGTGTATGTGTCAGAGCAGCTTATCCCATCGCTGTGATGTGATGGCTCTACTGGAGCTGGATTTGGAGTTGTGTGTCAGCCACATGCAGGCCTGGTGACAGCCAGCCATGGATTCCTACCTGGGAAAGGAGGCCTCCATGGAGAGATAGTGGGAGGAGTGGAGCAGAGCACGAGGAGAGGGAGGGAGAGAGAAAGAAAGAAAGTGGGAGGACAGGAGGGTGGGAGGGAGGTGGTAAAACCTACCCATACCAATATATCTATACAGTTTTATAGAAGGGAAATAAAAAAGTGTCAGAGAGAGAGAGAGAGAAAGAGAGAGAGAGCACCATGATCGAAGAGAGCACCATGATCAAAGAGAGCACCAGTGATATGCTTGGTGATGATAAGAAAAGAGTACACAGGTACAGTAGGTAGCTAGAGATATACGCAACGTTCCCCAAGGCCAGAGTGAGAGCCTCATTTCCATCCTGGATGTAATTGAGTTTATTATGAAAAACACCAACACGTAAATCTGGGATGGTAGCATGGTAACATGGCTGCGGGCATAGTGAGCCGTCTGGACGGTTGTGTTCTGCTGGGATTTTATGAGCTGCTATATAACACACGTTCTTCTGAGTCACTGAAGACATTACAGGCAACGTATTGTCATTATGTTAATCAGAAGAGAGGTGGGAATCTGAAAACACTCATGATGTGTGTTTTAAATACTGTCTGTGTTGATGGTGAAGGTTGCAGAACTCTGGGATGTGTGTTTTAAATACTGTCTGCGTTGATAGTGAAGTTTACAGAACTCTGTGGTGTGGGTTTTAAATAATGTCTGTGTTGATGGTGAAGGTTACATAACTCTGTGATGTGTGTTTTTAAATAATGTCTTTGTTGATGGTGAAGTTTACAGAACTCTGTGAGGTGTGTTTTTAAATACTTTCTGTGTTGATGGAGAAAGTTACAGAACTCTGTAATGTGTGTTTAAGATACTGTCTGTGTTGATAGTGAAGGTTACATAACTCTGTGATGTGTCTTTTAGATACTGTCTGTGTTGATGGTGAAGATTACAGAACTCTGTGATGTGTGTTTTAAATACAGTCTGTGTTGATGGTGAAGGTTACATAACTCTGTGAGGTGTGTTTTTACATAGTGTCTATGTTGATGGTGAAGGTTACAGAACTCTGTGGGGTGTGTTATTAAATACTGTCTGTGTTGATGGAGAAGGTTACAGAACTGTGTAATGTGTGTTTTGGATACAGTCTGTGTTGATAGTGAAGGTTACAGAACTCTTTGATGTGGGTTTTAAATACTGTCTGTGTTGATGGTGAAGATTAAAGAACTCTGTGATGTGGGTTTTAAATACAGTCTGGGTTGATGGTGAAGGTTACAGAACTCTGTGATGTGTGTTTTTAAATAATGTCTGTGTTGATGGTGAAGGTTACAGTACTCTGTGATGTGTGTTTTTAAATCATGTCTTTGTTGATGGTGAAGGTTACAGAACTCTGTGATGTGGATTTTAAATACAGTCTGTGTTGATGGTGAAGGTTACAGAACTCTGTGATGTGGGTTTTAAAAACAGTCTGTGTTGATGATGAAGGTTACAGAGCTCTGTGGTGTGGGTTTTAAATACAGTCTGTGTTGATGGTGAAGGTTACAGAACTCTGTGATGTGGGTTTTAAATACAGTCTGTGTTGATGATGAAGGTTACAGAACTCTGTGATGTGGATTTTAAATACAGTCTGTGTTGATGGTGAAAGTTACAGAACTCTGTGATGTGGATTTTAAATACAGTCTGTGTTGATGGTGAAGGTTACAGAACTCTGTGATGTGGGTTTTAAATACTGTCTGTGTTGATAGTGAAAGTTACAGAACTCTGTGATGTTGGTTTTAAATACAGTCTGTGTTGATGATGAAGATTACAGAACTCGGTGATGTGTGTTTTTAAATCATGTCTTTGTTGATGGTGAAGGTTACAGAACTCTGTGATGTTGGTTTTAAATACAGTCTGTGTTGATGATGAAGATTACAGAACTCGGTGATGTGTGTTTTTAAATCATGTCTTTGTTGATGGTGAAGGTTACAGAACTCTGTGATGTGGGTTTTAGATACTGTCTGTGTTGATAGTGAAAGTTACAGAACTCTGTGATGTGGGTTTTAAATACAGTCTGTGTAGATGGTGAAAGTTACAGAACTCTGTGATGTGGGATTTAAATACAGTCTGTGTTGATGGTGAAGGTTACAGAACTCTGTGATGTGGGTTTTAAATACTGTCTGTGTTGATAGTGAAGGTTACAGAACTCTATGATGTGTGTTTTTAAATACAGTCTGTGTTGATGGTGAAGGTTACAGATCTCTGTGAGGTGTGTTTTTAAATCATGTCTATGTTGATGGTGAAGGTTACAGTACTCTGTGATGTGTGTTTTAGATACTGTCTATATTGATGGTGAAGGTTATAGAACTCTGTGATGTGTGTTTTAAATACAGTCTGTGTTGATGGTGAAGGTTACAGAACTCTGTGAGGTGTGTTATTAAATACTGTCTGTGTTGATGGAGAAGGTTACAGAACTGTGTAATGTGTGTTTTAGATACAGTCTGTGTTGATAGTGAAGGTTAAAGAACTCTGTGATGTGTGTTTTAGATACTGTCTTTGTTGATGATGAAGATTACAGAACTCTGTGATGTGTGTTTTTAAATCATGTCTTTGTTGATGGTGAAGGTTACAGAACTCTGTGATGTGGGTTTTAGATACTGTCTGTGTTGATAGTGAAAGTTACAGAACTCTGTGATGCGTGTTTTAAATCATGTATTTGTTGATAGTGAAGGTTACAGAACTCTGTGATGTTGGTTTTAAATACAGTCTGTGTTTATGGTGAAGGTTACAGAACTCTGTGATGTGGGTTTTAAATACTGTCTGTGTTGATAGTGAAGGTTACAGAACTCTGTGATGTGGATTTTAAATACAGTCTGTGTTGATGATGAAGGTTACAGAACTCTGTGATGTGGATTTTAAATACAGTCTGTGTTGATGGTGAAGGTTACAGAACTCTGTGATGTGGGTTTTAAATACTGTCTGTGTTGATAGTGAAAGTTACAGAACTCTGTGATGTTGGTTTTAAATACAGTCTGTGTTGATGATGAAGATTACAGAACTCTGTGATGTGTGTTTTTAAATCATTGTTGATGGTGAAGGTTACAGAACTCTGTGATGTGGGTTTTAGATACTGTCTGTGTTGATAGTGAAAGTTACAGAACTCTGTGATGTGGGTTTTAAATACAGTCTGTGTAGATGGTGAAAGTTACAGAACTCTGTGATGTGGGTTTTAAATACAGTCTGTGTTGATGGTGAAGGTTACAGAACTCTGTGATGTGGGTTTTAAATACTGTCTGTGTTGATAGTGAAGGTTACAGAACTCTATGATGTGTGTTTTTAAATAATGTCTGTGTTGATGGTGAAGGTTACAGATCTCTGTGAGGTGTGTTTTTAAATCATGTCTATGTTGATGGTGAAAGTTACAGTACTCTGTGATGTGTGTTTTAGATACTGTCTATATTGATAGTGAAGGTTATAGAACTTTGTGATGTGGGTTTTAGATACTGTCTTTGTTGATAGTGAATGTTACAGAACTCTGTGATGTGGGTTTTAAATACATTTACATTACATTTACATTTAAGTCATTTAGCAGACGCTCTTATCCAGAGCGACTTACAAATTGGTGAATTCACCTTCTGACATCCAGTGGAACAGCCACTTTACAATAGTGCATCTAAATCATTTAAGGGGGGGGGTGAGAAGGATTACTTTATCCTATCCTAGGTATTCTGTGTTGATGATAGAGGTTACTTGATGTGGGTTTTGGATACTGTCTGTGTTGATTAGGGAAGGTTACAGAAGAGGTGGGGTTTCAGGTGTCTCCGGAAGGTGGTGATTGACTCCGCTGTCCTGGCGTCGTGAGGGAGTTTGTTCCACCATTGGGGGGCCAGAGCAGCGAACAGTTTTGACTGGGCTGAGCGGGAACTGTACTTCCTCAGTGGTAGGGAGGCGAGCAGGCCAGAGGTGGATGAACGCAGTGCCCTTGTTTGGGTGTAGGGCCTGATCAGAGCCTGGAGGTACTGCGGTGCCGTTCCCCTCACAGCTCCGTAGGCAAGCACCATGGTCTTGTAGCGGATGCGAGCTTCAACTGGAAGCCAGTGGAGAGAGCGGAGGAGCGGGGTGACGTGAGAGAACTTGGGAAGGTTGAACACCAGACGGGCTGCGGCGTTCTGGATGAGTTGTAGGGGTTTAATGGCACAGGCAGGGAGCCCAGCCAACAGCGATTTGCAGTAATCCAGACGGGAGATGACAAGTGCCTGGATTAGGACCTGCGCCGCTTCCTGTGTGAGGCAGGGTCGTACTCTGCGGATGTTGTAGAGCATGAACCTACAGGAACGGGCCACCGCCATGATGTTAGTTGAGAACGACAGGGTGTTGTCCAGGATCACGCCAAGGTTCTTAGCGCTCTGGGAGGAGGACACAATGGAGTTGTCAACCGTGATGGCGAGATCATGGAACGGGCAGTCCTTCCCCGGGAGGAAGAGCAGCTCCGTCTTGCCGAGGTTCAGCTTGAGGTGGTGATCCGTCATCCACACTGATATGTCTGCCAGACATGCAGAGATGCGATTTGCCACCTGGTCATCAGAAGGGGGAAAGGAGAAGATTAATTGTGTGTCGTCTGCATAGCAATGATAGGAGAGACCATGTGAGGTTATGACAGAGCCAAGTGACTTGGTGTATAGCGAGAATAGGAGAGGGCCTAGAACAGAGCCCTGGGGGACACCAGTGGTGAGAGCGCGTGGCGAGGAGACAGATTCTCGCCACGCCACCTGGTAGGAGCGACCTGTCAGGTAGGACGCAATCCAAGCGTGGGCCGCGCCGGAGATGCCCAACTCGGAGAGGGTGGAGAGGAGGATCTGATGGTTCACAGTATCGAAGGCAGCCGATAGGTCTAGAAGGATGAGAGCAGAGGAGCGAGAGTTAGCTTTAGCAGTGCGGAGCGCCTCCGTGATACAGAGAAGAGCAGTCTCAGTTGAATGACTAGTCTTGAAACCTGACTGATTTGGATCAAGAAGGTCATTCTGAGAGAGATAGCGGGAGAGCTGGCCAAGGACGGCACGTTCAAGAGTTTTGGAGAGAAAAGAAAGAAGGGATACTGGTCTGTAGTTGTTGACATCGGAGGGGTCGAGTGTAGGTTTTTTCAGAAGGGGTGCAACTCTCGCTCTCTTGAAGACGGAAGGGACGTAGCCAGCGGTCAGGGATGAGTTGATGAGCGAGGTGAGGTAAGGGAGAAGGTCTCCGGAAATGGTCTGGAGAAGAGAGGAGGGGATAGGGTCAAGCGGGCAGGTTGTTGGGCGGCCGGCCGTCACAAGAAGCGAGATTTCATCTGGAGAGAGAGGGGAGAAAGAGGTCAGAGCACAGGGTAGGGCAGTGTGAGCACATCACAGAGTATACAGAACCCAGTGATGTGGGTTTTAAATACAGTCTGTGTTGATGGTGAAGGTTACAGAACTCTGTGATGTGGGTTTTAGATACTGTCTGTGTTGATAGTGAAGGTTACAGAACTCTGTAATGTGGGTTTTAAATACAGTCTGTGTTGATAGGGAAGGTTACAGAACTATGTGATGTGTGTTTTAAATGCAGTCTGTGTTGATAGGGAAGGTTACAGAACTCTGTGATGTGTTTTGGATACTGTCTGTGTTGATGATAGAGGTTACAGAACTCTGTGATGTGTGTTTTAAATACTGTCTGTGTTGATGATAGAGGTTACAGAACTCTGTGATGTGTGTTTTTAATACTGTCTGTGTTGATGATGGAGGTTACAAAACTCTGTGATTTGGGTTTTAAATACTGTCTGTGTTGATTAAGGAGGATACAGAACTCTGTGATGTGGGTTTTAAATACAGTCTGTGTTGATAGTGAAAGTTACAGAACTCTGTGATGTGTGATTTTAATACTGTCTGTGTTGATAGTGAAAGTTACAGAACTCTGTGATGTGTGATTTTAATACAGTCTGTGTTGATGGTGAAGGCTACAGAACTCTGTGATGTGGGTTTTGAATCCAGTCTGTGTTGATAGGGAAGGTTACAGAACTCTGTGATGTGTGTTTTAAATACAGTCTGTGTTGATGGTGACGGTTACCGAACTCTGTGATGTGGGTTTTAGATACTGTCTGTGTTGATAGTGAAGGTTACAGAACCCAGTGATGTGGGTTTTAAATACAGTCTGTGTTGATGATGAAGGGTACAGAGCTCTGTGATGTGGGTTTTAGATACTGTCTGTGAATGATGAAGGTTACAGAGCTCTGTGATGTGGGTTTTAGATACAGTCTGTGTTGATGATGAAGGTTACAGAACTCCGTGATGTGGGTTTTAGATACTGTCTGTGTTGATGATGAAGGTTACAGAGCTCTGTGATGTGGGTTTTAGATACTGTCTGTGTTGATGATGAAGGTTACAGAGCTCTGTGATGTGGGTTTTAAATACAGTCTGTGTTGATGATGAAGGTTACAGAGCTCTGTGATGTGGGTTTTAAATACAGTCTGTGTTGATGATGAAGGTTACAGAGCTCTGTGATGTGGGTTTTAGATACTGTCTGTGTTGATGATGAAGGTTACAGAGCTCTGTGATGTGGGTTTTAAATACAGTCTGTGTTGATGATGAAGATTACAGAGCTATATGAGACATGACTATTTTGTTCCTCTTGTTCTGTTTCTGCATCCTTCTTTCTTCACTCACTCTGACTTTGTCTCTCCTTCTCTTTCTCCATCTCTTTTCACACTGTCTCTTTCTATCTTCCTCTGTCTCTCGGTCTGTCATTTAAAGAACACAGCACATCATTGCTTCTGTCTCTGAACAGTCAGTGTGAAATCAGGCTGACATTGATGAGAAACAACTCTCGCTGTATTGTGTTTCATAATGCCACATAGCTTAACTAGTTGTATGGGTTTGTATATTTTCACTGCTTTCCAAAGTTAGAAAATTGCTTTTGACCACCAGCATACCTTTTAAATGATGGGTGTTATGAAATACTGTATGTGATGTCTGAGAGATTCTGTGATAGCAATATGTACGTGGTTGGATAGTTTCAGTCAAGACTGTTATATACCTTTCGGGAAATACCTTTCTGAATTTCTAGAAGCACTGTGCAAAAGTGTATGTGTGTTTGTTTTTCTGGGTCAGCTGTGTGGTCTACTTAAAGACCCCATGCAGTGATTTTACCTCTTCATGGAACCAACACAGGAGCAGGGGCTGCTGCTGATGGTTCTACTCTATATTACACCATGACCCATATACACGCAAAACACCAGTCTCAACATCAACAGTGAAGAGGCATCTCCGGGAAGCTTCTAGGCAGAGTTGCAAAGAAAAAGCCATATCTCAGACTGGCTAATAAAAAGAAAAGATTAAGATGGGCAAAGAACACAGGCACTGGACAGAGGAACTCTGCTTAGAAGGCCAACATCCCGGAGTCACCTCTTCACTGTTGACGTTGAGGCTGGTGTTTTGCGGGTACTATTTAATGAAGCTGCCAGTTGAGGACTTGTGAGGCTCAGTTGTGCACCGGGGCCTCCCACTCCTCTTTCTATTCTGCTTAGAGCCAGTTTGCGCTGTTCTGTGAAGGGAGTAGTATCCAGCGTTGTACGAGATCTTCAGTTTCTTGGCAATTTCTCGCATGGAATAGCCTTCATTTCTCAGAACAAGAATAGACTGACGGGTTTCAGAAGAAAGTTCTTTGATTCTGGCCATTTTGAGCCTGTAATCGAACCCACAAATGCTGATGCTCCAGATACTCAACTAGAGTAAAGAAGGCCAGTTTTGTTGCTTCTTTAATTAGAACAACAGTTTTCAGCTGTGCTAACAGGGGTATTTTAATGATCATTTAGCCTTTTAAAATTATAAACTTGGATTAGATAACACAACGTGCCATTGGAATACAGGAGTGATGGTTGCTGATAATGGGCCTTTGTACGCCTATGTAGATATTCCATTAAAAATCATCCGTTTCCAGCTACAATGGTCATTTACAACCATAACAATGTCTACACTGTATTTCTGATCAATTTTATGTTATTTTAATTGATAACACAGGTGCTTTTTCTTTCAAAAAACAAGGACATTTCTAAGTGACCCCAAACTTTTGAACAGTAGTGTATAATCAATAGTTCATGCAAATTAATCACTCACGTCGATATTGTATTTAAACCAATGGAAATGGGACAATAACCACTGTGACATGTACCGTTTGCACTCTTGTAACAGACAAACCTTAATGATCTTGGGTTCACTAGCTTATATCTCTGTGAGAAAACTATTTCTTTAGATGGCCAATAAAAAGGAAAAGGAAACAACACTTTTTTGATTGGATGATTTCAACGAATCACCTCCTAACATCGGGTTTTAAATAGCGACAGGGGTTCTTTCATTTCATTTGAAAGATAGCTTAACCCTCAAATCCATGAATTCATGTGAAGCCAGAGATATTTATGGGAGAAGCACACCAATCTTTTATAGCCAGCGTGGTCTGAAAATAGCAGCTGCGTTTTTAAGTCCCACTGCAGACTGGCGCATATAACAAAAACACTGGTCCCAAACCAAAGATATTGATCTGTTTTAGCAAACGATTTTATGCGATTGTGATGATTATAAACTTGAATACTAACATCACAAATCTGAAGTTAAATGGATGTGTATTTCCTTTCATTCTTGTGTGGTGAAAACATCTGTGTAATGTAGTAACACGTTCTGTCCACTATAGGAACATTTGCATAATATAAGATAATTAAATATGTCAAAGTATCTAAATACTTGAATATATGCTGGTAGTAAATGTAGCACCCACACATTTTTACAACAATGACATCTACACTGAGTATACCAAACATTAGTAACATCGTCCTAATGTTGAGTTGCACCTCCCCTTTTGCCCTCAGAACAGCCTCAATTCATCGGAGCATGGATTATTACTATTTATTATGGCTCCCCATTAGTCCCCCACTAGTTCCTGCCAAGGCAGTAGCTACTCTTCCTGGGGTCCGGCAAAATTAAGTCAGTTAAACCATTTGAAATACATTACAATAGATTCATTACAGAATTCACAACACACTAAGTGTGTGCCTTCAGGCCTATACTCCACTATCACATATATACAACACAAAATCCATGTGTACATATGTCTGTTATCATGTGTGTCTATGCATGTGTCTGTGCCTATGTTGGTGTTGCTTTACAGTTCTGTTCCATATGCTGTATTGTTATCCTTTTTTAAGTCTGATTCTACTGCTGCATCAGTTACCGGATGTGGAATAGAGTTACATGTAGTCATGGCTCTATGAAGTACTGTGTGCCTCCCATAGTCTCTTCTGGACTTGGGGACTGTGAAGAGACCTCTGGTGATGTCTTGTGGGGTATGCATGGGTGTCTGAGCTGTCTGCCTCCCATAGTCTCTTCCGGACTTGGGGACTGTGAAGAGACCTCTGGTGACGCCTTGTGGGGTATGCATGGGTGTCTGACCTGTGTGCCAGTAGTTCAAACAGGCATCTTGGTGATTTCAACATGTCAATATCTCTCATAGTAGTGATGAAGTTAATCTCTTCTCTACTTTCAGCCAGGAGAGATTGACATGCATATTATTGTTTGCTCTCTGTGTACATCCAAGGGCCAGCCGTGGTGCCCTGTTCTGAGCCATCTTTGTGGCATCTCACCACACGACTGAACAGTAGTCCAGATGTGGCAAAACCAGAGCCTGTAGGACCTGCCTTATTGATAGTGCTGTTAAGGTAGAGTAGGGCTTCATTACGGACAGACTTCTCCCCATCTTAGATACTGTTGTATCATTATGTTTTGACCATGACAGTTCACAATCAAGGGTTACTCCAAGCAGTTTAGTCACCTCAACTCGCTCAATTTCCACATGATTTCTTACACAATTTAGTTGCAGTTTAAAGTTTAGTGAATTAGTCCCAAATACAATGCTTTTAGTTGTTGAAATATTTAGGACTAACTTATTCCTTGCCACCCATTCTGAAAATAACTGCAGCTCTTTGTGTAAGTGCTGTCCTTGTTGAAAGTCTTAATTTGTTTACTGTAAAATAAATTGTGTTTGGCCAGATACAATGCTTTCTCGAAACTTTACTAATGGTTGGTAACAGGCTGATTGGTCGGCTGTTTGGCGATTCTTAGTTAGCGGAATGACTCATTTCCCTCCAGGCCTAGTGGGCAATATCGTCAAACAATATCGTCAAACAATATCGTCAAACAATATCGTCAAACAATATCGTCAAACAATATCGTCAAACAATATCGTCCGCTATTATCCTCAGTAATTTTCCATCCAAGTTGTCAGACCCCAGTGGCTTGTCATTGTTGATAGATAACATATTTTTTCACCTTGTTACGTACACCTCTTGGTGGAGGGAACGCAACACCCCACTACAACTCAACTCCCCGTGGAGTGAAAGAGGTATGTGATTGTAGGTGCGGATAAGGATGACAGAGGAAGAGAATATTACCCTTAACAGGGAATTTATTTCCTTAAGACGGTAAATGTGGGGAAAAGGGGCTGGACGGAACCAAAGCAAAGAAAGTAAAAGTTAGTCTCTTCTCCTACCTACTCTTAACGCCACCTTGCACGCTAACCAAAATACAGAGGGTGGTCCGCCAAGGTCTTACCTAGTGTGTATAGACATTGTTAATACTACAGGTATGCCAGCAGGCCTCTTGCCTAAACACTCCCGAGGTGCCTTCCCCTTCCGCCTTGCGAACAAATGAAACAGAATAAGTCACCAAGCTCAGTGTACAATTTGAATAAACCAAAAACACTAGGTACTATAGCAAATACATACCTCTGCAGGAACGGCTACAAAATACCTTGCAACATATTTACCAGACCAACAACCAAAACAGCACATACAAAGAAGCTTTCTTCCCTCCTGACAAAGGAACACTGGCTTTTCAAGCTGCAGAGGAAGTCAGTAATTTCAGACAGCTGTATCCCCTGACTAGAGGGCGGGGTCAGAGCGCCAATCTGCAATGGGGCCGACCAATCAGCTGCTTGGAATCCAGGAAGCCATTTCCTGAAATACATATACACATACATACAAACCCACAACACAGAAACTGGGGAACGTAACACACCTCTTCCACACTTACTTTACGGAATTCAAAATTACAATTCTTTGAAAATTTGGTCGAATATACTTGGATGTGTAGTGTCAGCATTTGTTGCTGGCATGTCATGTCTACATTTGCTAATCTTGCCAATGAAAAAAATCCTTAACATAGTTGTATGTGAAGGCGAGACCCATATGCAGACACAGGAGGCAGATGGTTGAGCTTCGATATTTATTATAACACAAGGGGCAGGCAAAAGGCAGGTCGGGTACAGGCGCGAGTTCAGTAACCAGGTCTGAGTCCAAACATTACAAGGTGTTAGGCAGCCTTGAGGTCAGGGCAGAAAGATTGGTCAGGCAGGCAGGTTCGGTGTCAGGACACGCAAGGGTCAAAATCAGGAGGAGTAGGAAAGAACAGAGACTGGGGGGGGGATAGGTGCAAGGAAATTACCGCTGGTTGACTAGGTAAACAAGACACTCTGGCACAGAGAGACAGAAAACACAGATATAAATCCACCAGGGATAATGAGCGACACCTGGAGGGGGTGGAGACAAGCAAAAAGGACAGGTGAAAAACAGATCATGGTGTGATAAGTTGTCAAAATCAGTTAGTTTTGTAATGAATGAGCCATCTGATTCAATGAACGATGGGTTTGCCTTTTTTCCCCAAATTTCCTTGAAAGTGCTCCAAAGCTTTTCACTACCATTTTTTATGTAATTTATCTTTGTTTCATAGTGTAGTTTTATTCAGTTTAGTGACATGATTTCTCAATTTGCAATCGGTGGTGCAGCCAGACAAGGTGTCGAAGCATTGCGAAAGGATGCTGGCCCAATTGTTTCATTCCGATGCTTCCAACAGTTGTGTGAAGTTGACTGGATGTCTTTTTGGTGGTGGGCCAATCTTGATACACACGCAAAACTGTTTAGCGTGAAAAACCCAGCAGTTCTTGACACAAACCAGCTCACCTGGCACCTACTACCATTCCCCGCTCAAAGGCGCACGTATTTTGTCTTGCCCTTTCACCATCTGAATGGCACTCCTACACAATCCATGTCTCAATTGTCTCAAGGCTTAAAAATCCTTCTTTAATGGGATCGGTGTCCCTTCCATGGGACGGTTGAGCTAAAGTAGGCTAATGCGATTAGCATGAGGTTGTAAGTAGCAAGAAAATTTCTCAGGACATAAACATAGCTGATATTGTCAGAAAGCTTAAATTATGGTTAATATAACTGCACTGACCAATTTACAGTAGCTATTACAGTGAAATAATACAATGCTATTGTTTGAAGAGAGTGCACAGTTTTGAACATGAAATGTTATTAATAAACAAATTAGGCACATTTGGCCAGTCTTGACACAACATTTTGAACAGAAATGCAGTGGTTCATTGCATCAGTCTAAAACCTTGCGCTCACACTGCTGCCATTTAGTGGACACAATCTAAATTGCATCTTGGCTGGAATAATGCATTATGGCCTTTCTCTTGCATCTCAAAGATGATGGTACAACCTTTTCTTAAAAAATAGATGTTCTTTTCTTTGTATTATCTTTTACCAGATCTATTGTGTTATATTCACCTACATTCCTTTCCATTTCCACAAACTTCAAAGTGTTTCCTTTCAAATGGTACCAAGAAAATGCACATCCTTCCTTCAGGGCCTGAGCTACAGGCAGTTAGATTTGGGTATGCCATGTTGGGCGAAAATATAAAAAAGGGTCCAATCCTTAAGAGGTTTTAACCTATCTCCTCCCTGTCATCTACTGTACACTGATTGAAAATCAAATCAAATTTTATTTGTCACATACACATGGTTAGCAGATGTTAATGCGAGTGTAGCGAAATGCTTGTGCTTCTAGTTCCGACAATGCAGTAATAACCAACAAGTAATCTAACTAACAATTCCTAATCTACTGTCTTATACACAGTGTAAGGGGATAAAGAATATATATGTACATAAGGATATATGAATGAGTGATGGTACAGAGCAGCATAGGCAAGATACAGTAGATGGTATCGAGTACAGTATATACATGTGAGATGAGTATGTAAACAAAGTGGCATAGTTAAAGTGGCTAGTGATACATGTATTACATAAGGATGCAGTCGATGATATAGAGTACAGTATATACGTATGCATATGAGATGAATAATGTAGGGTAAGTAACATTATATAAGGTAGCATTGTTTAAAGTGGCTAGTGATATATTTACATCATTTCCCATCAATTCCCATTATTAAAGTGGCTGGAGTTGAGTCAGTGTCAGTGTGTAGGCAGTAGCCACTCAATGTTAGTGGTGGCTGTTTAACAGTCTGATGGCCTTGAGATAGAAGCTGTTTTTCAGTCTCTCGGTCCCAGCATTGATGCACCTGTACTGACCTCGCCTTCTGGATGATAGCGGGGTGAACAGGCAGTGGCTCGGGTGGTAGATGTCCTTGATGATCTTTATGGCCTTCCTGTAACATCAGGTGGTGTAGGTGTCCTGGAGGGCAGGTAGTTTGCCCCGATGATGCGTTGTGCAGACCTCACTACCCTCTGGAGAGCCTTACGGTTGAGGGCGGAGCAGTTGCCGTACCAGGCGGTGATACAGCCCGCCAGGATGCTCTCGATTGTGCATCTGTAGAAGTTTGTGAGTGCTTTTGGTGACAAGCCGAATTTCTTCAGCCTCCTGAGGTTGAAGAGGCGCTGCTGCGCCTTCTTCACGATGCTGTCTGTGTGAGTGGACCAATTCAGTTTGTCTGTGATGTGTATGCCGAGGAACTTAAAACTTGCTACTCTCTCCACTACTGTTCCATCGATGTGGATAGGGGGTGTTCCCTCTGCTGTTTCCTGAAGTCCACAATCATCTCCTTAGTTTTGTTGACGTTGAGTGTGAGGTTATTTTCCTGACACCACACTCCGAGGGCCCTCACCTCCTCCCTGTAGGCCGTCTCGTCGTTGTTGGTAATCAAGCCTACCACTGTTGTGTCGTCCGCAAACTTGATGATTGAGTTGGAGGCGTGCGTGGCCACGCAGTCGTGGGTGAACAGGGAGTACAGGAGAGGGCTCAGAACACACCCTTGTGGGGCCCCAGTGTTGAGGATCAGCGGGGAGGAGATGTTGTTACCTACCCTCACCACCTGGGGGCGGCCCCTCAGGAAGTCCAGTACCCAGTTGCACAGGGCGGGGTCGAGACCCAGGGTCTCGAGCTTGATGACGAGCTTGGAGGGTACTATGGTGTTGAATGCCGAGCTGTAGTCGATGAACAGCATTCTCACATAGGTATTCCTCTTGTCCAGATGGGTTAGGGCAGTGTGCAGTGTGGTTGAGATTGCATCGTCTGTGGACCTATTTTAGCGGTAAGCAAATTGGAGTGGGTCTAGGGTGTCAGGTAGAGTGGAGGTGATATGGTCCTTGACTAGTCTCTCAAAGCACTTCATGATGACGGAAGTGAGTGCTACGGGGCGGTAGTCGTTTAGCTCAGTTACCTTAGCTTTCTTGGGAACAGGAACTATGGTGGCCCTCTTGAAGCATGTGGGAACAGCAGACTGGTATAGGGATTGATTGAATATGTCCGTAAACACACCAGCCAGCTGGTCTGCGCATGCTCTGAGGGCGCGGCTGGGGATGCCGTCTGGGCCTGCAGCCTTGCGAGGGTTAACACGTTTAAATGTTTTACTCACCTCGGCTGCAGTGAAGGAGAGACCGCATTTTTCCGTTGCAGGCAGTGTCAGTGGCACTATATTGTCCTCAAAGCGGGCAAAAAAGTTATTTAGTCTGCCTGGGAGCAAGACATCCTGGTCCGTGACTGGGCTGGATTTCTTCCTGTAGTCCGTGATTGACTGTAGACCCTGCCACATGCCTCTTGTGTCTGAGCCGTTGAATTGGGATTCTACTTTGTCTCTGTACTGACGCTTAGCTTGTTTGATAGCCTTACGGAGGGAATAGCTGCATTGTTTGTATACAGTCATGTTACCAGACACCTTGCACTGATTGAAAGCAGTGGTTCGCGCTTTCAGTTTCACACGAATGCTGCCATCAATCCAAGGTTTCTGGTTAGGGAATGTTTTAATCGTTGCTATGGGAACGACATCTTCAACGCACGTTCTAATGAACTCGCACACCGAATCAGCGTATTCGCCAATGCTGTTATTTGACGCAATACGAAACATGTCCCAGTCCACGTGATGGAAGCAGTCTTGGAGTGTGGAGTCAGCTTGGTCGGACCAGCGTTGGACAGACCTCAGCGTGGGAGCTTCTTTTTTTAGCTTTTGTCTGTAGGCAGGTATCAGCAAAATGGAGTCGTGGTCAGCTTTTCCGAAAGGGGGGCGGGGCAGGGCCTTATATGCGTCGCGGAAGTTAGAGTAACAGTGATCCAAGGTTTTTCCGCCCCTGGTTGTGCAATCGATATGCTGATAAAATTTAGGGAGTCTTGTTTTCAGATTAGCCTTGTTAAAATCCCCAACAACGATGAATGCAGCCTCCGGATAAATGGTTTCCAGTTTGCAAAGTTCGTTCAGAGCCATCGATGTGTCTGCTTGGGGGGGGGGATATATACGGCTGTGATTATAATCGAAGAGAATTCTCTTGGTAGGTAATGCAGTCTACATTTGATTGTGAGGAATTCTAAATCAGGTGAACAGAAGGATTTGAGTTCCTGTATGTTTCTTTCATCGCACCATGCCTCGTTAGCCATAAGGTATACACCCCCACCCCTCTTCTTACCAGAAAGGTGTTTGTTTCTGTCGGCGCAATGCGTGGAGAAACCCGTTGGCTGCACCGCATCGGATAGCGTCTCTCCAGTGAGCCATGTTTCCGTGAAGCACAGAACGTTACAGTCTCTGATGTCCCTCTGGAATGCTACCCTTGCTCGGATTTCATCAACCTTGTTGTCAAGAGACTGGACATTGGCAAGAAGAATGCTAGGAAGTGGGGCACGATGTGCCCGTCTCCGTAGTCTGACCAGAAGACCGCTACGTTTCCCTCTTTTTCGGAGTCGTTTTTGGGGTCGCTGCATGCGATCCATTCCGTTGTCCTGTTTGTAAGGCAGAACACAGGATCCGCGTCGCGAAAAACATATTCTTGGTCGTACTGATGGTGAGTTGACGCTGATCTTATATACAGTAGTTCTTCTCGGCTGTATGTAATGAAACCTAAGATGACCTGGGGTACTAATGTAAGAAATAACACGTAAAAAAACAAAAAACTGCATAGTTTCCTAGGAACGCGAAGCGAGGCGGCCATCTCTGTCGGCGCCGGAAGTAGTTAACACCAAGAGGATTTAATGAGGGACATCAATAATGGATCATAACTTTCACCTGGATTCACCTGGTCAGTCTGCCATGGAAATAGCAGGTGTTCTTAATGTTTTGTATACTCAGTGTATTTCTTCCTACTTTATCCGTGGAGAATGTTTTAAAAAACCTCCTGAGCACCATTTAACCAGGCGCTCCAGACTGGAGCGTTTATAGGGTCTGTGCAGCAGGCTGAACGTTTGACGTCCCTAATCTCTATCATTTTCACACCCTAACCCTCAACCACAACCCGTGATTCATGTCTACATCCTGGTTCAAACCTAAACCAAAACATACACCCTTAACCCTAACTCTAGCCATAACCCTGGATGGTAAGTTGGTGGTTGGAGATATCCCTCTAGTGGTGTGGGGGCTGTGCTTTGGCAAAGTGGGTGGGGTTATATCCTTCCTGTTTGGCCCTGTCCGGGGGTGTCCTCGGATGGGGCCACAGTGTCTCCTGACCCCTCCTGTCTCAGCCTCCAGTATTTATGCTGCAGTAGTTTATGTGTCGGGGGCTAGGGTCAGTTTGTTATATCTGGAGTACTTCTCCTGTCCTATTCGGTGTCCTGTGTGAATCTAAGTGTGTGTTCTCTAATTCTCTCCTTCTCTCTTTCTTTCTCTCTCTCGGAGGACCTGAGCCCTAGGACCATGCCCCAGGACTACCTGACACGATGACTCCTTGCTGTCCCCAGTCCACCTGACCGTGCTGCTGCTCCAGTTTCAACTGTTCTGCCTTATTATTATTCGACCATGATGGTCATTTATGAACATTTGAACATCTTGGCCATGTTCTGTTATAATCTCCACCCCGCACAGCCAGAAGAGGACTGGCCACCCCACATAGCCTGGTTCCTCTCTAGGTTTCTTCCTAGGTTTTGGCCTTTCTGGGGAGTTTTTCCTAGCCACCGTGCTTCTACACCTGCATTGCTTGCTGTTTGGGGTTTTAAGCTGGGTTTCTGTACAGCACTTTGAGATATCCGCTGATGTACGAAGGGCTATATAAATAAATTTGATTTGATTTGAACCCTGACTCACACAGTCATGACACATCTCTACTACAGTAAACTGCACACATTTGTTTACATCCCTGTTAGTGAGCATTTCTGCTTTGCCAAGATAATCCATCCTCCTGACAGGCGTGGTTTATCAAGAAGCTGATTTAACAGCATGACCATTGCACAGTTTCACCTTGTGCTGGAGACAATAAAAGGCCACTCTAAAATGTGCAGTTTTGTCATGCAACACAATGCCACAGATGTCTCAAGTTGTCTCAATGCCATACAATTGTTTGAGGACGGCGCCCCACATCAAACTATCTTTCAACCAGCACAGGCTTCAGAAAAATACAAATAGCGATTAAATACTCACTTACTTTTTGAAAATCTTCCTCTGATTTGCAATCCCAAGGGTCCCAGCTACAACATGCATGGTCGTTTTGTTAGATAAAATCCTTCTTTATATCCCAAAAAGTCTGTTTAGTTGGCGCCATAGATTTGAGTAATCCACCCGTTCAACATGCAGAGAAAGGAATCCAAAAAGCTACCGCTAAACTTTATCAAAACAAGTCAAAATACGTTTCTATTGAATCTTCAGGTACACTAAAATGTAATTAATCTATAATATTTCATACGGAAAGAAGTATGTTTAATAGAAAAGTAAAATTAGCAAGTGAGCATCCTCTTCTTCGCGCATGCAAAGACTGTTTTCCAACTCCCTGTACCAAAACTCAAAATTCTTCCTCGTTTGGGAAGAAACAAGCCTGAAATCTTGATGAAAGACTGTTGACATCTAGTGGAAGCCATAGGAATTGCAATCTGGGAGCTGGAATTGTATAGAACCCATAGCTTTCCATTGAAAGAGCATGGGCTCATTGGATTTTCTCCTACCATATCAATTGTGATATCGTCTCATACATTATTTAAACATTTCTACAAACTCAAAGTGTTTTCTATCCAATGGTACCAATTATATGCATATCCTGGCTTCTGGGCCTCAGTAACAGGCATTTTACATTATGCACGTCAGTCAGACAGAAAGTGGAGAAAAATAGACCCTAGCCTGAAGAAGTTTTAACAAGTTTTCCTACTTTTCTCATGTATGCTCTCTCTCTCTCCCTCCCTCTCTCTCACTCTCTCTTGTTTTTCTCTGTCTCCCCCTTTCTCTCTTTAGACGTGCGGGGTCCCCCAGCCTACTGGATGTCTTGTGGTCACCCCTATGATGAGAGGACCGTGTGGAACCCCAAGTTCTGTGTGGTCACTGACTGTCAGATGCTGCTCCTGGACAAAGAGGAGGTACATATTGAGCTAGCACATAATTTCTGTCTCTCTACTGTATTCTCCTCTCCTAATTTTCTCTACTATCCTCCTACTCCTCCCCATCCTCCCACCATCTGTCTTCTTCTCCTCTTCTCTCCCCCTCTCTCCTCCCTCTCCCTGCCTCTCTCCCGTCCTCTGTAATATTACTGTGCTGGTAATGGTGCTACTGGTGGGTAGTGAATCAGATGGCTGAACACCGTGGCGCTGTTGTGGACTGCTCTACAATTTCATAGCGACGCATGTGGCGGTGTGTGTGTGTGTCTGTGTGTGCATGGTTAGAGCCGCCTGCCTTCCTGCCTGCTGCAGAAGTACTGAAGTTCATAGCACAAACAAGGATTTTTACATTAAAATCAATGACAGACTGCTAGCTCGCCCATCCCACCGAAGAAGCACACACACAGACACGCACACACACATGTATAACGCTGTATAACAAATGAATAATTAAAGACGTGTCCGAGTGAAATACAATAATTAGAGCTGGCTGAAGATCATCTGCGTATCCCAGGAGTTCAGGTCTCATAAAGCAAGATGTTTTACTGCTATAGTCTTTATAACACCTTAGAGAACCATGCACACAGACACAAAATGGGACAAGGTTGCTGCGGTATGAATAATAACACTATGTACTGTGCGTGTACATGTGTGTGTGTTTGTGTGTGCGTGCCTGAATGTTAAAATGTTACAAGATGGAGGCAAAGTGCTGGGGCAGTATTGCATAAGGACTTCCATTCAGATGACACGGGTAGAGAAATTGTGGCAGGAGTGTTTATCAGGGACATGTGTCAGGATTTCTAGAAAGGCAATTTCACACACAAATGCACACACACACACACACACATGTACACACACACACTTGTGAGATGAATGATGGTAGTAGAGGAGCTAGAGGAGCCTCAAAATGGAGCTTATTAGACCGTACCATTTACGGAACACAACAACTACAACATTAACAACACACAGACACACAAACACTCACACACAACATGACTGACAGTGTGGATGTGACTCCTGCAGCCGCAAGTAGTCATTAAGCTCATCTCATGCTTTTGTTCACATTTTGCCATGAGACTAAGAGAAAATGTTGCCGTTTTAAAGCTGATTTCCTTCTATACTACACATTTGATGTATTTTGCCAGCTGATCGAGCTGGTCAACTTACTGACAAAAGGAACTTAGCTCCATAAGTCTGCCATGAGGCTTCTCAGTTCAAGCTAGAATATTATGTACAGTTGTGGCCAAAAGTTTTGAGAATGACACAAATATTAATTTTCACAATGTCTGCTGCCTCAGTGTCTTTAGATATTTTTATCAGATGTTACTCTGGAATACTGAAGTATAACTACAAGCATTTCATAAGTGTAAAAAGGCTTTTATTGACTGATGCAAGTTGATGCAAAGAGTCAATATTTGCAGTGTTGACCCTTCTTTTTCAAGAACTCTGCAATCCGCCCTGGCATGCTGTCAATTCACTTCTGGGCCACCCGTCTCTTGAGGATTGACCAAAAATTCTCAATGGGATTAAGGTCTGGGGAGTTTCCTGGCCATGGAACCAAAATATCTATGTTTTGTTCCCCGAGCCACTTAGTTATCACTTTTGCCTTATGGCAAGGTGCTCCATCATGTTGGAAAAGGCATTGTTCGTCACCAAACTGTTCCTGGATGGTTGGGAGAAGTTGCTCTCGGAGGATGAGTTGGTACCATTCTTTATTCATGGCTGTGTTCTTAAGCAAAATTGTGAGTGAGCCCATCCCCTTGGCTGAGAAGCAACCCCACACATGAATGGTCTCAGGATGCTTTCCTGTTGGCATGTCTTCTGCGGACAAGCTTTTTTCTTTTTTCCGGATGCCCCAAACAATCGGGGATTCATCAGAGAAAATGACTTTACCCCAGTCCTCAGCAGTCCAATCCCTGTACCTTTTTCAGAATACCAGTTTGTCCCTGATGTTTTTCCTGGAGAGAAGTGGCTTCTTTGCTACCCTTCTTGACTCCAGGCCAGCCTCCAAAAGTCTTTGTCTCACTGTGCGTGCAGATACACTCACACCTGCCTGCTGTCATTCCTGAGCAAGCTTTCTTGGACGCCTTGAACCCTTCTTCACAACAATTGAACCGCTCTCCTTGAAGTTCTTGATGATCCGATAAATGGTTGATTTAGGTGCAATCTTACTGGCAGTAATATCCTTGCCTGTGAAGCCCTTTTTGTGCAAAGCAATGATTACGGCACGTGTTTCCTTGCAGGTAACCATGGTTGACAGAAGAAGAACAATGATTCTAAGCACCACCCTCGTTTTGAAGTTTCCAGTCTGTTATTCGAACTCAATCAGCATGACAGAGTGATCTCCAGCCTTGTCCTCGTCAACACTCACACCTGTGTTAACGAGAGAATCACTGACATGATGTCAGCTGGGCCTATTGTTGCAGGGCTGAAATGCAGAGGAAATATTGTTTGGGGATTCAGTTAATTTGCATGGCAAAGAGGGACTTTGCAATTAATTGCAATTCATCTGATCACTCTTCCTAACATTCTGGAGTATATGCAAATTGCCATCATACAAACTGAGGCAGCAGACTTTGTGAAAATGTATATTTGTGCCATTCTCAAAACTTTTGGCCACGACAGTATGTACTCTCTTGCACACACATGCAGGCACACACTCAATGCCAGCATGTACAAAGTATCCTTCCCTTTTTCTACATTCCACATTCTAAAATGGATTCAATCATTTGTTTGCTCTGATCAATCTACACACAATTCCCCATAATGACAAAGCAAGATTTTTTTTTGTTTGCAAATGTATTAAAAATAAAAAACAGAAATGCCTTATTTACATAAGTATACAAACCCTGTGCTATGAGACTAAAAATGGAGCTCAGGTGCATCCTGTTTCCATTGATCATACTTGAGATGTTTATACAACCTGTGGTAAATTCAATTGATTGGACATGGACACTTGGAAAGGCACAAAACTGTCTATATAAGGTCCCACAGTTGACATTATCTGTCAGAGCAAATCCCAAGCCATGAGGACGAAGGGATTCTGTCGAGGCACCAATCTGGGGAAGGGTACCAAAAAACATCTGCAGCATTGAAGGTCCCCAACAACACAGTGGCCTCCATCATTCTTAAATGGTGAACTAGGACCAGATGGTCACTCTGACAGAGCTCCAGAGGTCCTCTGCGGAAATGGGAGAACCTTCCAGAAGGACAACCATCTCTGCCGCACTCCACTAATCAGGCCTTTACAATGGAGTGGCCAGGCGGAAGCAGGTCCTCAGTAAAAGGCACATGACAGCCCGCTTGGATTTGGCCAAAAGGCACCCAAAGGACTCTCAGAACATGAGAAACAAGATTCTCTAGTCTGATGAAACCAAGATTGAACTCTTTGACCTGAATGCCAAGCTTCATGTCTGCAGGAAACCATTCCTGCGGTGAAGCATGGTGGTTGCAGCATCATGCTGTGGGGATTTTTTTCAGTGGCCCGGGACTGGGAGACTACATAGTCAGGATTGAGGGAATGATGAACAGAGCAAAGCACAGAGAGATCCCTCATGAAAACCTGCTCCAGTGCGCTCAGGATCTCAGACTGGGGCGAATGTTCACCTTCCAACAGGACAATGACCCTAAGCACACAGACAAGACAACGCAGGAGTGGTTTCAGGACAAGTCTCTGAATGTCCTTGAGTGGCCCAGCCAGACCCTGGACTTGAACCTGATCGAACATCTCTGGAGAGACCTGGAAATAGCTGTGCAGCGGCGCTCCCTATCCGACCTGACAGAGCTAGGGTCATACCCAAGTAGACTCGAGCATTCAATCGCTGCCAAAGGTGCTTCAACAAAGTACACAGTAAAGGGTCTGAATACTTATGTAAATCTGGTATTTCAGTTTTTTATTTGTAATAAATTTGCACAAATGTAAAAAAATAAAAAAATAAGTGTTTTTGCTTTGTCATTATGGGGTATTGTTTGAAGATTGACAAGGAAAAACACTATTTAATCCATTTTAGAATAAGGCTGTAACGTAACAAAATGTGGAAAAAGTCGAGGGGTCTGAAATGTCTTAATGCATTGTACGCTCATAAATACAGTACAGTACACACACACACACACACACACACACACACACACACACACACACACACACACACACACACACACACACACACACACACACACACACACACACACACACACACACACACACACACACACACACACACACAATACAGACATACTCCCTTGGCTCTCTCTTCATTGATTCAGCAGCTCTTGTTTTTGTAATTGGAAATGTTCTGATACATTGTCATGGCTAAAGGCAATTATGAACCAGACTATTCTAAAAGCAGGACTGACACCTTCCTTATCTCAAGATGAATGAGGAGGAGAGATTCCCATTGGTGAAAAGGGAGAGAGAGAGACAGAGAGAGAGAGAGAGAGAGGAAAGAGTACCACACTCCTAGGACATAAAACTGATCAAAACTAAAGAGGGAGGGTAGAAGCAACACATTAAACTGTCTCTGGAGAGGAGAAGGCTTACAGAGGAAAGGTTTAGGGTTATTGATGTTCAAACTTGTCACCCTCATAGCAAAGAGCTGCTCATTTCTCAGCCTTCGATTTTCCCTCCCTTCCAAGGAACTCTGCCCCACTCCCATTCATTCAAGGAACTCTGCCCCACTCCCATTCATTCAAGGAACTCTGTCCCACTCCCATTCATTCAAGGAACTCTGCCCCACTCCCATTCATTCAAGGAACTCTGTCCCACTCCCATTCATTCAAGGAACTCTGCCCCACTCCCATTCATTCAAGGAACTCTGCCCCACTCCTGTTCATTCCCTAATGGAAAAGGAGAGAAGGAACCAGAGACCTCTCTCACCCTATCCACTTCCCATTGAATCTATAGACAAAATGTCACCAGTAGAGGGCACTCTAATAAAGCCCTATCATTAGTACCGTATGCTCAACTGTGTGCTTTTGGTGAGAAAGATTGAGAAGGGAGGGGAGGAGGCCAGGTGATGAGCTGACCTGTGTGCGCTAGGCTCGATAAGCCATTATCACACCGCTGAAAGGACATCTGGCCTCCTCTTTTTACTCTCTCTCTCATCCCTCTCTCATACAAGTACTCCGTCCTTTTGTTTGAGACTGTCTAATCGATGGGGGCTCAGTGTTCAGTATGCATGTTGGAGAAGAAAGGCCCTTTCCTGACACTGACTAATGTCCTGCTAAAGTCTTCTCTGGTTTATATCGATTATACACATTCATCAAGACCTCAGAGACACCACTGTACACCACTGTACTCTGTGATCGTAAAAGCGTTTTCACACATAGTTTGAGCTATAGTTTGTTGAAACCAACCAGACAAATGAAAAAAAATACAATGGAACAAATAACAAACAGTCAAACTCTGATTCGAACTATAGCTCAAAACTATGTTTCAAAAGGCCGGATGAGAACTTGAAGTTTTTGCATGTATTTCTATCTTCCTTTCTTTCCTTCTTACTTTGTTTGTTTGTGTTTCTTTCATTCTCTCTTTCTTCCCTTTCTTTACTAACTTTCTACAAACTTTATTCCCTTTTTTTACTAACCTTTCTACCCTACTCTCAAACACCACCCCCCCCTCTCTCTCTCTATCTCTCTTTCTCTCTCTCTCTTTCTCTCTCTCACTTTCTCTATCTCTCTTTCTCTCTCTCTCTTTCTCTCTCTCACTTTCTCTCTCTCTCTTTCTCTCTCTCACTTTCTCTCTCTCTCTTTCTCTCTCTCACTTTCTCTATCTCTCTTTCTCTCTCTCTCTTTCTCTCTCTCACTTTCTCTCTCTCTCTTTCTCTCTCTCACTTTCTCTCTCTCTCTTTCTCTATCTCTCTTTCTCTCTCTCTCTTTCTCTCTCTCTCACTTTCTCTCTCTCTCTTTCTCTCTCTCACTTTCTCTCTCTCTCTTTCTCTATCTCTCTTTCTCTCTCTCTCTTTCTCTCTCTCACTTTCTCTCTCTCTCTTTCTCTCTCTCTCTTTCTCTCTGTCTCTTTCTCTCTCTCTCTTTCTCTCTCTCTCTTTCTCTCTCTCTCTTTCTCTCTCTCTCTTTCTCTCTGTCTCTTTCTCTCTCTCTCTTTCTCTCTGTCTCTTTCTCTCTCTCTCTTTCTCTCTCTCTCTTTCTCTCTCTCACTTTCTCTATCTCTCAGAAGTTTTTGTTTCAGGAGCGGAGGTCAGATTCATGTAAGGTCCGACAACTGAGACGCACCATCAGCGTTCCCGTAGAAACCAACTTCCACAGCCCAGAGTTCCACAGCCAGCTGTCCATCGAGAGCAGTGAGTACACACACACACACACACACACACACACACACACACACACACACACACACACACACACACACACACACACACATTTTTTGTATTTTGTAATACTCTTTCACATCCACTAGATGGTAAGCTTGCATTTTTCCTCAACTCAGCTCTGGTTTTGTACTCTGATGTAGTGGGAAAATATTGTTGATATGGAACATCTGAGACCAGTGATCAGAAATGTAATATTGCTTTGCCTTTAAGAATGGTTGTTTAAGATAGTTGTTTTTTGTCCTTTGTTTTTCTGCTTTTTCTAAATATGTTTTCTTCTCCTTTATTGAATCCATTAAGTGTGTATTTTTAGTTTGACTGCAAAACATGTCTGTTCTAAAAAGGCATTTATCCCTTCTATGAAGCTGAGGAAAATATTTTACATCAACAATACCTTAGGGATGTATCTATGACACAGCACATTTACATCTACAATGTCTGCATAGGGTCCCTTTCATTCAGTAATAGTATATCAACGTTGGCTCAACATTGGATCAACCCTTCATCAACCTTGTGTCAACAGTTTCCAAATGTTGTCCCACCAACAGTGTGTCAGTTTAGAGTCAACAGATATTTTTATTCCACTCACTGTCTCACTCAATTAACAAAACATTGACACATAGTATGACAAAGTAATAGCATAACAATCAGTTGTTCAATTGTGTACGGTAGACAGTAAGCAGGCTAAGCATCTTTGGCTTGTATTACAATATGTAATCACATATGTTGTATATCTATATCAGAGGTATTGCGATGTTTCTGAGGTGTTTGTCTGTGTGTTCCTGTTATCCCTCCCATTCCAGGCCCCATGGCAGTGGGTGGTATAATCATCAGCTTGGCACGGTTGTATAATAAGTATTTTGTGTGTGTTGTAAAGACCTTGTATGGGTTTAGTCATTGCAATGATGGGCACAGTTGTGTTGTACTCTCTTGTGCTACACAACATGTTTGGTGGTGTCGGCATACAGTGCACCCCATAGGTGTATAGACGTTTGTTAACCCACCTCTTGGATTTTACAGGTAGGTAGGTAGGTAGGTAGTAAGCATGATTAGAGTACTTACAGTAGCCATTTAGTTGTATAATGCTTTGGTTGGTTGTGTTTTGAGGACAGAAAGGAGGGATTCTGGTACTGGTACTATAAGACAGCTCTCTTTCTCTTTCGCTTTCTCTCTCTCTCTCTAACAAACAGTAAAACTCTTCTTGATCAATGTGGTGGTCAAAAGGTCAGTTTAAATCGTATGAAGTATTGAATAGAAATGATTGAATGTGAAAAGATCCCACATCGTTGTTCTGTCTTGTCACTAGTGTGTGTGTGTGTGTGTGTGTGTGTGTGTGTGTGTGTGTGTGTGTGTGTGTGTGTGTGTGTGTGTGTGTGTGTGTGTGTGTGTGTGTGTGTGTGCGCACGCAACAGAGTGAGAGAGAGGGGGTTTGAGAGAAAGATGAATTCTACAAATAACCTTGAATCCCTTTCAGAAATAATCATCATGACTTTGGAGAATAACGAACAACAATTCCACTGTGGTCAAAAGGAACATTCATCTCTGAAGAGAGGATGTGTGTAACCATGTGCTCACTATGCTGTCCTCTTTCTCTTACTCCCTTTCATATTCTCTCTCTCTCTCTCTCTCTCTCTCTCTCTTTCTCTCTCTCTCTCAGTGTGGTGAATCATGCGCTATGCTACATCTCTAGGATCATTTTCAGTTGGTTTCTCATGTGTGTGATACACTGCACTGGGGTCAGCGCTTCAGTCAGTGGGACCATTGTTATGGATGCAGGCCATCCTGTGTTCACTGTTTTGGGTTCAGCCATCATGTCAAGCAGTATGTAAAATGTTCCTGTCTTCTCTTCTATCCCTCTTTTCAGCCATCATCCTTCTGTTAACCCACTGGATGAGGTTGATACACTTTTTTTACTACTTCCTCCCTCTGCTGTCTCTTGGGCCTTAGATGTTTCCGTTCTCACACACACACACACACACAAACACGTACACAAACGTGGGTTTGTGTGTTGAAGAAGTGTGTAAAGTGCTTCAGTAAAATACCAGGTGAGAACCACCTTGTAATATTCTCTCCAGGTAGCTCTCCGCTCCAGATGTTAATTTTCTAGTCACCCTCTCCCTCCATCACTTCCTCATCCATCCCACCATCCGCTCGTCTATTTTTGTATGTTTAGTCTTTCAGGGGTCACAGCCTGTCAGATAAGAAGAATTAGATTCACTTGTCCTTCTCCATTCAAATCCATACTTTAACTATTCTATTGAAAAACCTACAATGGACAAAAATATAAAGACAATATGTAAAGTGTTGGTCCCATGTTTCATTAGCTGAAATAAAATATTCCAGAAATGGTCCATACACACAAAAAGCTTATTTTGCAAGTGTTGTGCACAAATTCCTTTACATCCCTGTTCGTGAGCATTTCTTCTTTGCCAAGATAATCCATCCACCTGACAAGTGTGACATATCAAGAAGCTGATTAAACAGAATGATCATTACAATTGTGCACCTTGTGCTGGGGACAATAAAAGGTAACTCTAAAATGTGCAGTTTTCTCACACAATGCCACAGATGTCTCAAGTTTTGAGGGAGCATGCAACTGGTTAGAATGTTAATTTCTCTAACATTATTTGTGACCTGTGGGAAATTTCTGACCACTTGTAACCACGCCAGGCAAGGACATCTGGCTTCTTCACCTCTGGGAAAAACGTGGTCTGCGGTATTCTGATTGGCTGGGCCTGGCTCCACAGTGAGAAGGCCTGGCTCCACAGTGAGAAGGCCTGGCTCCCAGGTGGGTGGGCCCACCCTGAGAAGGCCTGGCTCCCAGGTGGGTGGGCCTGGGTGGGCCCACCCGGGTGGGCCCACCCATGTCTGCGAGCCTGCCCAGTCATGTGAAATCCATAGATTAGGGCCTAATGAAGAGAGAGAGAGAGAGAGAGAGAGAGAGAAAGAGAGAGAGAGAGTACTATATCTTAACACACTAGGCTTCAACAGGGTCCCAGTATTGTACTCATCCAGTCCTCCTTTTAAGCAGGTTTACCAGTGGGTTACTTTCTGTTCTGCTGCTGCTTTGATGTTGTTATAACATTGCTTTAATGTTGCATCAACTTTCACCTCAGTGGTGCATTGTGGTGTGTCCGCCTGTGTGTGGTGATCTGCTGTGTCTGGTACTGTAGTGTCATGTAGTGTACTGTAGTGTACTGTAATGTTACTGTAGTGTAATATAGAGTACTGTAGTGTTACTGTAGTGTCATGTAGTGTACTGTAGTGTACTGTAATGTTACTGTAGTGTAATATAGAGTACTGTAGTGTACTGTAATGTTACTGTAGTGTAATATAGAGTACTGTAGTATACTGTAGTGTTACTGTAGTGTCATGTAGTGTACTGTAGTGTACTGTAATGTTACTGTAGTGTAATATAGAGTACTGTAGTGTACTGTAGTGTTACTGTAGTGTCATGTAGTGTACTGTAGTGTTACTGTAGTGTAATATAGAGTACTGTAGTATACTGTAGTGTTACTGAAGTGTACTGTAGTCTTTCAAATATGAAAATGTATGCAAATACTACTGTAGTCACTGTATTGTGTTGTAGTGTAGCGTTACTGTAGTACACTGTAGTGTCACTGTAGTGTATTGTTCTGTTACTGTAGAATACATGCATGTATACTGTAGTGTTAGTGTATTGTTGCTGTAGTGTTACTGCAGTATACTGTAGTGTGCTGTAGGGTGCTATATTGGCTGTAGTGTTACTGTAGTATACTGTAGTATACTGTAGTGTAACCATAGTGTATTGTAGTGTTATTGTAATATAATATAGTGTTACTGTAGTATTGTCACGCCCTGGTCTATATTTATTATGTTTATCTTCATTTATTGGGTCAGGCCAGGGTGTAACATGGGTTTATTTGTGGTGTGTTTCGTCTTGGGGTTGTGTGGGGTGTATAGCATTGTCATTGGCTGCCTGAGGCGGTTCTCAATCAGAGTCAGGTGATTATTGTTGTCTCTGATTGGGAACCATATTTAGGTAGCCATATTCTTTGTGTGTTTCGTGGGTGATTGTCCTTAGTGTCCTTGTTCCTGTCTCTATGTTAGTTTTACACTAGTATAGGCTGTTTCGGTTTTCGTTACGTTCTTTATTTGTATTGATTCGTGTTTTACGTTTTTTCATTAAACATGGATCGCAATCTACACGCTGCATTTTGGTCCGACTCTCCTTCGCCTACAGAAAACCGTAACAAGTACACTGTAGTATTACTTTAGTGTTACTGTAGAATGCTGTAGTGTGCTGTAGTTTTAATGTAGTTTACTGTAGTGTTAATGTAGTATATTGTAGTGTTACTGTATTATAATGTAGTGTTATGGTAGTATTACTGTAGTGTTACTGTAGTGTTACTGTATTATACTGTAGTGTTAATGTATTGTTATTGTAGCGAACAGTAGCATACTGTAGTCTTACTTTAGTTTTACTGTAGTGTTTTGTAATGTTACTTTAGTTTTACTGTAGTGTGCAGTAGTGTTACTGTAGTGTACTGTAGTGTTACTTTAGTTTTACTGTAGTGTGCTGTAGTGTTACTGTAGTGTCCTGTAGTGTGCTGTAGTGTTACTGTAGAGTCCTGTAGTGTGCTGTAGTGTTACTGTAGTGTCCTGTAGTGTGCTGTAGTGTTACTGTAGTGTCCTGTAGTGTGCTGTAGTGTACTGTAGTGTTACTTTAGTTTTACTGTAGTATATTATAATGTTACTTTAGTTTTACTGTAGTGTATTATAATGTTACTTTAGTTTTACTGTAATGTTACTGTCACGCCCTGGTTGAAATATATTATGTTTATTCTTCATTTATTCGGTCAGGCAAGGGTGTGACATGGGTTATTGTGGTGTGTTTTTGTCTTGGGGTTTTGTGGGGTGTCTAGCGTAGTCTATGGCTGCCTGAGGCGGATCACAATCAGAGTCAGGTGATTATCGTTGTCTCTGATTGGGAACCATATTTAGGCAGCCATATTCTTTGAGTGTTTCGTGGGTGATTGTTCCTGTCTCTGTGTTTAGTTTCACTAGATAGGCTGTATAGTTTTTCACGTTTCCGTCTGTTGTTTTTGTACGTTTCAGTTATTTCATGTCTAGTCATTTTTCATCATTAAACATGAGTAACCACCACGCTGCATTTTGGTCCGCTCCTCCTTCAACAGAAGAACGCTGTTACAGTTACTTTAGTTTTACTGTAGTGTATTGTAATGTTACTTTAGTTTTACTGTAGTGTATTGTAATGTTACTTTAGTTTTACTGTAGTGTATTATAATGTTACTTTAGTTTTACTGTAGTGTATAACAATGTTACTTTAGTTTTACTGCAGTGTATTATAATATTACTTTAGTTTTACTGCAGTGTGCTGTCATGTCATTTTAGTTTTACTGTAGTGTAGTATAATGTTACTTTAGTTTTACTGTAGTGTACTGTAATCTTACTTTAGTATTAATGTAATGTATTATAACGTTACTTTAGTTTTACTGTAGTGTATTATAATGTCACTTTAGTTTTACTGTAGTGTATTGTAATGTTACTTTAGTTTTACTGTAGTGTATTATAATGTTACTTTAGTTTTACTGTAGTGTATAACAATGTTACTTTAGTTTTACTGCAGTGTATTATAATATTACTTTAGTTTTACTGTAGTGTGCTGTCGTGTCACTTTAGTTTTACTGTAGTGTATTGTAATGTTACTTTAGTATTAATGTAGTGTACTGTAATCTTACTTTAGTATTACTGTAGTGTATTATAACGTTACTTTAGTTTTACTGTAGTGTATTATAATGTCACTTTAGTTTTACTGTAGTGTACTGTAATGTTACTTTAGTATTAATGTAGTGTATTATAACGTTACTTTAGTTTTACTGTAGTGTATTATAATGTCACTTTAGTTTTACTGTAGTGTACTGTAATGTTACTTTAGTATTAATGTAATGTATTATAATGTTACTGTAATGCTCCGGGTGTCGTGGGTGTGGAGTCAAATGCAGGAGACAGACAGTTCAATGCTGTGCGTCTTTAATAGCACCAACGCACCACAGGGTGCTCACAATAGTTACGTTCCAAAACACAGGGAATCAAAAATGTACAACGAAAAATACACGACCAAGTACTAACACGTACCTCTACAACAGAGCCGAAGGTTACACTGAAATAATCCCGCACAACAACCAGGCGGGCCGGCTGTCTAATAAAGACAAACTAATTAAACATAAACAGGTGCTACCACTAAACATACAAGGAGGGGGAGGAAAGACAATCAGTGGCAGCTAATAGGCCGGTGACGACGACCGCCGAGCGCCACCCGCCCGGGAAAGGGAACCACCCTCGGTCGGACTCATGACAGTTACTTTAGTTTTACTGTAGTGTATTACAATGTTACTTTTGTTTTACTGTAGTGTATTATAATATTTACCTTAGTTTTACTGTAGTGTTACTGTAGTGTTATTGTACCTACCTCTAGTGTACTTCAGTCTTACTATAGTGTTACTGTAGTGTATTGTACTGTTACTTTAGTTTTACTGTAGTGTACTGTTATGTTACTGTAGTTTTACTGTAGTGTACTGTAGTGTACTGTGGTGTTACTTTAGCTTTACTGTAGTGTACGGCCATGTTACTTTAGTTTACTGTAGTGTACTGTAGTGTTACTGTAGTGTACTGTGGTGTTACTTTAGTTTTACTGTAGTGTACTGTAATGTTACTGTAGTGTACTGTGGTGTTACTTTAGCTTTACTGTCGTGTACTGTAGTGTTATTGTAGTGTACTGTTGTGTTACTTTAGTTTTACTGTAGTGTACTGTAATGTTACTGTAGTGTACTGTGGTGTTACTTTAGCTTTACTGTAGTGTACGACCATGTTACTTTAGTTTACTGTAGTGTTACTGTAGTGTTACTGAAGTGACTGTAGTGTTACTTTAGTTTTACTATAGTGTACTGTAGTGTTACTGTAGAGTACTGTACTGTTACTGTAGTGTGATATAGGGTGCTGTATTGTGTTGTAGTGTAGTGTTACTATAGTATACTGTAGTGTTAATGTAGTGTTACTCTAGTGTGCTGTAGTGTATTGTAGTGCTACTGTAGTGTATTGTAGTGTCACTGTAGTGTTACTGTAGTGTTACTGTAGTGTTACTGTAGTATACTGTAGTGTGCTGTAGTGTTACTGTACTGTTACTGCAGTGTGCTGTAGTGTTATTGTAGAGTTACTGTAGTATACTATATTGGTACTGTAGTGTATTGCTGTGTAACTTTCGTATACTGTAGTGTTACTGTAGTGTTACTGTAATATACTGTAGTGTAACTGTAGTGTATTGTGGAGTTACTGTGGTATACTGCATTGGTACTGTAGTGTATTGCAGTCTAACTTTCGTATACTGTACTGTTACTGTAGTGTATTGTAGTGTTAATGTAGAATACTGTGTTTTTACTGTAATATACAGTAGTGTATTGTAGAGTTACTGTCGTATACTGCAGTGGTACTGTAGTGTATTGCAGTGTAACTGTCACATACTGTAGTGTTATGGTAGTGTTACTGTCATATACTGTACTGTTACTGTATTGCATTGTTGTTTTACTGTCATATACTGTAGTGTTACTGTAGTATACTGTAGTTTAACTGTAGTGTTATGTAGTGTTACTGTAGTTTTATGTAGTGGTACTGTAGTGTATTGCAGTGTAACTGTCGAATACTGTAGTATTTTTTTTACGGTTGTGTTACTGTCATATACTGTACTGTTACTGTAGTGCATTGTAGTGTTACTGTAGTGCATTGTAGTGTTACTGTAGTATACTGTAGTGTTGCTGTAGTGTTATGTAGTGTTACTATAGTGTTATGTAGTGTTATGTAGTGTGACTGTAGTGTTATGTAGTGTTGTTATGTACTGTTACTGTAGTGCATTGTAGTGTTACTGTAGTATACTGTAGTGTTATGTAGTGTTACTATAGTGTTATGTAGTGTTATGTAGTGTTATGTAGTGTTACTGTGTGGGTCCTGTGTGGCTCAGTCGGTAGAGCATGGCGCTTGCAACGCCAAGCGTCGTGGGTTCGATTCCCGCTGGGACCACCCATATGTAAAAGTAGTGGCCCCAGCCGACTTGTAAGTCGCTTTGGACAAAAGCGTCTGCTAAATGGGATATATTATTATTATTATTATTACTGTAGTATAATGTGGTGAACTGTAGTTTGACTGTTGTGTTACTGTGGTGTGCTGCAGTTTTTTTGTAGTGTTACTGTAGGGTGCTGTAGTGTGCTGTAGTTTGCTCTAGTGTCCTGTCGTGTAATTGTAGTGTTACTGTCGTGTATTGTTGGGCAACTGTAGTATACTATAGTGTGCTATAGGATGCTGTAGTGTTACTGTAGTATACTGTAGTGTTACTGTAGTGTTATGTAGTGTTACTGTAGTTTTATGTATTGTTACTGTAGTGTATTGTAGAGTTACTGTAGTATACTGCAGTGGTACTGTAGTGTGTTGCAGTGTAACTGTCGAATACTGTAGTCTTACAGTAGTGGTACTGTCATATACTGTACTGCTACTGTCGTGCATTGTCGTGTTACTGTAGTATACTGTAGTGTTACTGTAGTGTTATGTAGTATTATTGTAGTATACTGTAGTGTTTCTGTAGTGGTATGTAGTGTTATGTAGTGTTCTGTAGTGTTACTGTAGTGTGTCTGTAGTGTTATGTAGTGTTATGTAGTGTTACTGTAGTGTTATGTAGTGTTACTGTAGTATAATGTGGTGAACTGTAGTTTGACTGTCGTGTTGCTGTGGTGTGCTGCAGTTTTTTTGTAGTGTTACTGTTGGGTGCTGTAGTGTGCTGTAGTTTGCTCTAGTGTCCTGTAGTGTAATTGTAGTGTTACTGTGGTGTATTGTGGGGTTACTGTATTATAATGTAGTGTGCTATAGGATGCTGTAGTGTTACTGTAGAATACTGTGGTGTAACCATAGCGTATTTAAGTGTTACTCTAGTATACTGTAGTATTACTGTAGTTTTACTGTAGTATACTGCAGTGGTACTGTAGTGTTACCTTGGTATACTGTAGCGTTAATGTAGTGTTACTGTAGTGTTGCTGTAGTATACTGTAGTGTACTGTAGTGTTACTGTAGTGTTACTTCAGTGTACAGTACTGTTGTTGTAGTGTTACTGTAGTGTTACTGTAGTGTTACTGTACTGTTACTGTAGTGTTACTGTAGTGTTACTGTAGTGTGCTGTAGTGTGCAATATTGAGGTGTGTTGTTATTGTAGTGTTACTGTCGTGTGTTGTAGTGTTTTTGTAGTCTTGCTGTAGTGCAATGTAGTGTACTGTAGTGTTGAATAAAGGCCAAGCCTGTGCTCTGCCCAAGTGTGTGTGTGTGTGTGTGTGTGTGTGTGTGTGTGTGTGTGTGTGTGTGTGTGTGTGTGTGTGTGTGTGTGTGTGTGTGTGTGTGTCTTATTAATGATTTCTCTCAGGATGCCTGTTTGATAATAACGCATCTGGGTGTAGATGTGTTCAGTAGTTCTGTGGCAGTTAATTGTGTTTGTCTACAGGACATATGAGGGAGTAGTTTTTATCTGAGGTATTTTAGAAGAACTGTGTGTGCATGTGTGTGCGTGCACGTGCATGTGAGTGTGTGCGTGCGCGTGTGTGTTAGGTAGTTGGGGAGTTGTTTGGTTAGGTATGTGGATTGGGTAATATTGTTAGGTAAACAGTAGCTTTGTGTGCCAGGCTTCCAGCTCTCCTTGTGTAGTCTAGGCTGTGGATAGAAGATTAAGGAGAGTTTGTTATGTTTTATTTTACATTGGAGTAACAGTTTAGGTGCTGGTTTCCCAGACCCTGATTAAATTCACTCCTGGACTTGAAAGCATTAACAATTATGAATCTAATTTGAAATTAGGACTAAGTTTAATCTGGGTCTGGTTAACCATCTGACCCTAGTCTGAGGGAGCACTTTTCCTTGGCAGAATAAGTGTCTCATCTTGTTTATAAAACCTGGAGATGGAAGGCTGAGGTACAATACATAAACACATCATTGATATACAGATTTCTAAACCCACTGCCTTTCCATTCCATTTCACCTGGCCTGCAGTCCCCTGCAGTCTCCAACCTGTAGAGTGACAGACTGTAGCACTTAGCAACAGCCCACTATAAATTCTGTAAACCCTATAAACACCCACCCTATTGGCCCAATACAGAGATGAAAGACACTCATAAATAAACTTTTTTCTTAGTGTTTTTGGCGCACACTCTACATGATTTATTCTGGTGCCTCTTTATTCGTTCTACCTCAACACTCTGCAGAAGTTACAATTTGACAGGAGATTAAATAAAACTGTGAATTTAATCAGAGAAAGTTAAGTTGATTCTTGCTTCTTAATGAAAAGTAAATTGAGAGGTTGCAGTTGTTTTGAAGTTCAAGTAGTTATGGCACAAACACAGAAGAGACGGGAACTAAACTATACTGTTACACTTTTTCCACTAGAACAGCACAACTTTTCTTTGGTTCTGGATCCATCTTCAAAAGGCTGTCTGCAGTACTATGCACAACAAGGGATAAAGAGGTGGGGCATCATTTAAAAAAAAATATTTAACCTTTAATTTAACTAGGCAAGTCAGTTAAGAACAAATTCTTATTTACATTGATGGCCTACAGTGCCCAAATCCTAACATGGACGACACTGGGCCAATTGTGCACTGCCCTATGGGACTTCCAATCACGGACGGCTGTGATACAACCTGGTGGGCTATTGTCTGATGGGAGGACTGATCTTGATCTGCTGATGTTGATTGAGGTGGGAAATTTGACCAATTCCTATTTTGACTGGAAGTATAGTATTGTATTGTCTGAAAAAATCACCTCAAATGAAACTTATTTGTAATTTGTAAATATATCAATTGGGATAGGACCTATATGTACATACTACCTCTACTAACCGGTGCCCCTGCACATTGACTCTATACTGGCACCCCCTGTATATATTGTTATTTTTAGGCTGCTCTTTAATTACTTGTTACTTTTATCTTTTATTCTTATCTGTAATTTTTTTAAACTGCATTGTTGGTTAGGGGCTTGTAAGTAAGCATTTCACTGTTGTTTTCGGTGCATGTGACTAATACAATTTGATTTGATTTGATTTAATTGTGAGTCTGACTAATAGCTGCACTGCCTTATCTTCCCTAGCAGTTGAGAAACAACCTAGCGCGTAAACAAAACAAGAAACACAGCTAAGAAACACAAGGACAAAGTATCACTTCAGTAGACTTTCGTGTCAAGTAAATTAGACCAACTGTTATGCCTGTGCACAGCACTTCTAAAAAAACAGCCCCAAGCCAGGCAGGGTTGTAGCTGGAGGTAAGACATGCTATAGGATTTGTAGTTCTTTGACGTTGTGCGATTAATTTGCCAGCTATGAAACAAAACGGCAGAACAGCTACTGCAGCATTTACATTGCTATAAATGTTACCTGACCAGCCAACGTGGCTTTGAAATGGACATCTTCCCCGCCAACATCTACCCTCATTTGGCAGGTGGCGGATGTTCCTTTTAGGCCCTGTATGATTCTTACAGTCATTTAGGCCTACAGTTGTCATTGTTGAAGTGGACATGTGCTTTGCAGGACTTACAACCTATGCGACACTCGTGAGGAACACGTTTTTGTTTATTTCATCCCATGTTGGAGTTTTGTCAATTTATTAATCGTCTTTTTGTTTGAAACGCTCCTCTCAATGTTGAGTAAAGACATGCACCTGATTATGAATATAGAAGTAGGACTAGTATACATGGCCTGCGTGCAAATGCAGACCTAGAAATGTGCCTATTTGGGTATGTCTGATAGTATTTATGATTATCTTAACTCACCACCACTAATGAGCTTCTCAAACAAATGTTTCTTCACCTCAAACAGCATTTAAACAAAGTCTGTTTTTAGATTCAATTTAGAATGACAATAGTTCCTCAAAGTATTTGAACAATATTTCCAGTGCTCTCTCTTTCAATAACCATCTGGCATGAATGTGAAAAATGTAATGCTCTTCTCCAGGGGAAACATCATAAAATAGCTGATTACTTCTTATCCCTTGCACAAATAGCCTACAACTGTGTATGTCCCAAGGTCACTGGCACGGGAAACTCTGAGGGCACAGAATATTTTATACAATGTTTCAAGTTTGCTAGCGTGAGTTCCGGGTGACTCAGTTGATAGTTGATTGATAGTTGATTGAATATTTAAAGTTCATTGCAGACAGGTCATGCATAGCCAATGTGATTCATAGGATGTTTATTTTATCAGGAGATTTTCTACCTGCACGCTGCAATGTTTTTATGTGTTGGATTTATGTAGGTTATTTTTACATAGTTGGCAATGGCTATAAGTTACTTTTAGATTTGTATAATTTTCATTTTGATAGAATGTAGATTAACTACAGACAATGATTTTTAGATTAAAAAAATATGTGTCACGCCCTGACCTTAGAGATGCTTTTAGTTCTCTATTTTGGTTAGGTCAGGGTGTGACTAGGGTAGGCAATCTAGTTTTCCTATTTTTTTTGTTTGACCTGGTATGGTTCCCAATCAGAGGCAGCTGTCTATCGTTGTCTCTGATTGGGGATCATACTTAGGCAGCCTTTTCCCACCTTAGTTTATGGGATCTTGATTTTGTATAGTTGCTGTGTAGCCTGCATAACTTTATGTTCGTTTTGTATTTTGTTGTTTTTTGGTGTTCATTTTTATAAAAGTAAGATGTTTGCCGAGCATGCTGCACCTTGGTCTCCTCATTCAAACGACGAGCTAACAAAATGAAACTTCTCCACAGAAATGTGCATATGAAAATCATAACTGGTACTCAGATTGGTTGAAATGGTAAATTGCACTCTAAATGGAAAAGTTTGCCGACCACTGGTGTAGCCTATTACCGGCAACTTCAGGGGCATAAATAAAACACATTGGGTGTTTCTATACAGTATATGAAAAAATACATGCTTTAACATTTCCACCAATCGATTGTTCGAAATAAAAGACTACTTTTGGTCAACCAATATGTTTTTTAGTTAGGGACAGCCCTAGTAGAAATGCTGGAAATGAGCTTTAGATGCCACCAAAAATTCTGATGAAGGACCCCCAGACCCACCGGCAGGTTATGTCCCCCCTACTTCTGAAACCAATGTTGCTCCCCTGAGTGTATCAATCTGCTAATGTTTTTTTTCAGCGGGAAAATGCCCCATGCCACAAGGCTAGGACTGTCACAAAAGGTTCCTCAAATATGACAGTGAATTCAGCCTACTGCAGTGGCCTGCCAGTCAACAGATCGCAATCCAATTGAGCATCTGTGGGATGAGATGGAACGAGCTATTCAGAGTAGAGATCCACTACCAGCCAACTTGACACAACTGTGGGAGTCAACATGGGGTGCAACTCAATATTAGGAAGGTATTGTTTCTCAATGATATACTCAGTGTATATTTGAGAGTGCTTAAATCTACAATATACAAACTTGTTGGACGGCCCGATCAAATTCATATAGAAATGTGAGTTATAGATCTTTCATTCTGATTGAAAGCTAGTCTAATAAACAGTAGATCTGTTCTATGTGCGCTATTTCTATGCTTCCCATTATTACGTTTCGTTTTTGCATCTTTTACTTTTGGTTTTGTACACCAGCTTCAGACAGCTGAAAATAAAATATTTTTGGTTCTGGAAAATATATTTCTCAGCAGTTTAAATATATAGTACAATGGTTCTCTACAAAATGACTGCTTGTTTTGTTCACATAAACTAAAGTTAAGTGAACGATTAGAATTTTAGCAACTACGAAAAGGCGAAGCGATTTCTGCACAGTACACCTTTAAATACATAGCACTGAATGGTAATCCCTCTCCCAGTCTGTTTAGAGCTCAAACCCCTCTCCGGTACACTCAAACCATCTCAGGGACACTCAAACCATCTCAGGGAAACTCAAACCATCTCAGGGACACT
>NC_088239.1:68362631-68392631 GCF_036934945.1 Oncorhynchus masou masou | reverse complement strand
TTAGTCTGCTTACTGAGCTACACAGTCTCACCGCTCTCTGCCCCAGGACAAGCCTCTGTCTCTGTACATTTATCGCAGCTGACCTCTGGCTCCCTGATGGTCTCAAACGGACAGTTGACTTGGAGGGAGGATGTTGATGTGTTGAGACTTTAAGCAGCTGTTGCATTTCAAGATGTCTCCCTTAGTTTAGTGTGTTTCAGGTATTATCTGAAATCATTGCTACACTATGTTATTGGTCCCCATCTACAGGGTCACTGTATGTGGATTGCGTAATATTGCTAGGTAAACAGTAGCTTTGTGTGCCAGGCTTCCAGCTCTCCTTGTGTAGTCTAGGCTGTGGATAGAAGATTAAGGAGAGTTTGTTATGTTTTATTTTACATTGGAGTAACAGTTTAGGTGCTGGTTTCCCAGACCCTGATTAAATTCACTCCTGGACTTGAAAGCATTAACAATTATGAATCTCATTTGAAATTAGGACTAAATTTAATCTGGGTCTGGTTAACCATCTGACCCTAGTCTGAGGGAGCACTTTTCCTTGGCAGAATAAGTGTCTCATCTTGTTTATAAAACCTGGAGATGGAAGGCTGAGGTACAATACATAAACACATCATTGATATACAGATTTCTAAACCCACTGCCTTTCCATTCCATTTCACCTGGCCTGCTGCCTCCAACCCTGCAGTCCCCTGCAGTCTCCAACCCCGCATTCTCCAACCCCGCAGTCTCCAACCCCGCAGTCTCCAACCCCGCAGTCTCCAACCCCGCAGTCTCCAACCCTGCAGTCTCCAACCCTGCAGTCCTCTGCAGTCTCCAACCCTGCAGTCCCCTGCAGTCTCCAACCCCGCATTCTCCAACCCCGCATTCTCCAACCCCGCAGTCTCCAACCCCGCAGTCTCCAACCCCGCAGTCTCCAACCCCGCAGTCTCCAACCCCGCAGTCTCCAACCCTGCAGTCCTCTGCAGTCTCCAACCCTGCAGTCCCCTGCAGTCTCCAACCCTGCAGTCTCCAACCCTGCAGTCTCCAACCCCGCAGTCTCCAACCCCGCAGTCTCCAACCCCGCAGTCTCCAACCCTGCAGTCTCCAACCCTGCAGTCTCCAACCCTGCAGTCCTCTGCAGTCTCCAACCCTGCAGTCCCCTGCAGTCCCCTGCAGTCCCAACCCTGCAGTCTCCAACCCCGCATTCTCCAACCCCGCAGTCTCCAACCCCGCATTCTCCAACCCCGCAGTCTCCAACCCCGCAGTCTCCAACCCCGCAGTCCCCTGCAGTCTCCAACCCCGCAGTCTCCAACCCCGCAATCCCCTGCATTCTCCAACCCTGCAGTCTCCAACCCTGCAGTCCCCTGCATTCTCCAACCCTGCAGTCCCCTGCAGTCTCCAACCCTGCAGTCTCCAACCCTGCAGTCTCCAACCCCGCATTCTCCAACCCCGCAGTCTCCAACCCCGCAGTCTCCAACCCCGCAGTCCCCTGCAGTCTCCAACCCCGCAGTCTCCAACCCCGCAATCCCCTGCATTCTCCAACCCTGCAGTCTCCAACCCTGCAGTCCCCTGCATTCTCCAACCCTGCAGTCCCCTGCAGTCCCCTTCATTCTCCAACCCTGCAGTCCCCTTCATTCTCCAACCCTGCAGTCCCCTGCAGTCCCCTGCATTCTCCAACCCTGCAGTCTCCAACCCCGCAGTCTCCAACCCTGCAGTCTCCAACCCTACAGTCTCCAACCCTACAGTCTCCAACCTGTAGAGTACTGTAGCACTTAGCAACAGCCCGCTATAAATTATGTAAACCCTATAAACACCCACCCTATTGGCCCGATACAGAGATGAAAGACACGTAAATAAAATAAAAATTTATGTTTTTAGCGCAAACTCTCTACAATATTATTATCGTACCTCGTTATTTGTTCTGACTCGACACTCTGGAGAAGTTAGAATTTGGACTAAATAGCAAACACAAAACCACTGCAGCCAACCCAGTCCAGTCCCTCTCTCACATGCAGGTCCAACAAGTCGGAATAACAAGCTTCTCTTTTGCTATTGTTTATCCTTGCTAGTGGGCTTAACTTGATTCATGAGGCCAGGGCAGCTTCCACTTATAGAAGCAGCTGATCCATCTGAACTGTTGGCAACTACACAATGAGATTAATATCAAACATATTGGCTTTTGGACTTTAGGAAACGTGCACTTGTTGAGTTGAGGGCTACAGAAAGTAAACCTAACCTATGATTGTGGACTAGCTTTTCCTGACCAGTGACCACATGACCTGACAAGAAAACACTCCCTGCCCATGAGGCTGGTGGCCTGAGGTTACCATCTTAGAATAGCTAAAACATCACAAGACACACTTGACAACCCATCCCAGCTTCGCTCATGTTCCTTTCTCATATTTATTTCACCTTTTGGGATTGCTTCATGCCTGACATTGTCCCTGGGATGCTCGAGTTTTGGGGGGGAAAGAGCCGAGTGTCAATCGGAGACTAATCTTTGTGACATATTTTCAAGTTTTCCTTACACCCTAGTGATTGTGATCTGTAATTTGTCATTTATTTTAAGTGTAAATGGACACCTGCTGGTTTGGGAGCCTGGCAGTAAATTACTGTTTGAATATTTTCTTTGCACCCTGCAGATTTCAGAGTTCACAAACGTTTTCGAACTTCACTGACAGAGAGGCTGAGGAGAGAAATTGAGAGAGACAGACAGACAGACAGACAGACAGACAGACAAACAGACAGACAGACAGACAGACAGACAGAGAGAGAGACATACAGGGAGAGAGAGAGAGAGAGAGAGACAGACAGACAGACAGACAGACAGACAGACAGACAGACAGACAGACAGACAGACAGACAGACAGACAGACAGACAGACAGACAGACAGACAGAGAGTGAGAGAGACAGAGAGAGAGACAGACAAGGAGAGAGACAGACAAGGAGAGAGACAGAGAGAGAGACAGAGAGGGACGGACGGGGGAGACTGACAGGGAGGGAGAGAGAGAGAGAGAGAGAGACATTGAGAGAGGGAGAGATAATTGGCAAGAGAGATTTTTTTTAAATAAAAAAATATCATTATTGGCCCAATAGTTCCATCCTCCCAGTTTCTCTCCTGGAACTCCGAGGTCTTCAAGAACACCCCTAAGACCTTCATCCCTACTCGAAGACTAGGAGATCCTGCTCTGGCCCACTGTAGCCCCCCACAAAGACTAGGAGATCCTGCTATGAGCCACTGTAGCCCCCCGGGAAGACTAGGAGATCCTGCTCTGACCCACTGTAGCCCCCCGGGAAGACTAGGAGATCCTGCTCTGACCCACTGTAGCCCCCAGGAAGACTAGGAGATCCTGCTCTGACCCACTGTAGCCCCCCAGGAAGACTAGGAGATCCTGCTCTGACCCACTGTAACCCCCCAGGAAGACTAGGAGATCCTGCTCTGACCCACTGTAGCCCCCAGGAAGACTAGGAGATCCTGCTCTGGCCCACTGTAGCCCCCCAGGAAGACTAGGAGATCCTGCTATGAGCCACTGTAGCCCCCCAGGAAGACTAGGAGATCCTGCTCTGACCCACTGTAGCCACCCAGGAAGACTAGGAGATCCTGCTCTGAGCCACTGTAGCCCCCAGGAAGACTAGGAGATCCTGCTCTGACCCACTGTAGCCTCCCAGGAAGACTAAGAGATCCTGCTCTGACCCACTGTAGCCTCCCAGGAAGACTAAGAGATCCTGCTCTGACCCACTGTAGCCCCCCAGGAAGACTAGGAGATCCTGCTCTGAGCCACTGTAGCCCCCCAGGAAGACTAGGAGATCCTGCTCTGACCCACTGTAGCCTCCCAGGAAGACTAAGAGATCCTGCTCTGAGCCACTGTAGCCCCCCAGGAAGACTAGGAGATCCTGCTCTGACCCACTGTAGCCCCCCAGGAAGACTAGGAGATCCTGCTATGACCCACTGTAGCCCCCCAGGAAGACTAGGAGATCCTGCTCTGAGCCACTGTAGCCCCCCAGGAAGACTAGGAGATCCTGCTCTGACCCATCTCTCCATAATCAGACCCTCACTCTTCTCTCAGTTCACCTTAGTTGATACCGCCCCCTCAAAAACTAGAACCCTGGTGACCTCTTCTTCATCTCCCTCCCCTTTAACAAACACTGTTACATCATCAACATAAGCCGTCTCCCCACCTACTGCCCTTGGAACTGACAACCTCTGCAGCCTCTCCCTCAGCCGACACAGCTGTGGTTCTGTCTAAACAGTAGAGATGACCCGAGAGTGGACACCCCTGCCGAATCCCTCTACTAACTGAGACTGGCCGGCTCAGCCTACCCCACACTTTTACCATATCAGAAGCCCCCAGAGTACAGTAGCTTGACCCATGATTTTAAACCTGCTACCCAGGCCAACAATTCCATGGTTTTAAACAGATAGATATGAGTCACATGACACAATCTATCAAAAGCTTTTTTTTTTTGATTGATCGAAAAGAGTCCCAGATCCTGATCATACATTGTATTGATGTCTATCACATCTCTCAAAATAAACAAGTTTTCCATGATTTTCTGCCCAGGCACATAGTATGCCTGGTCCCTGTGAACTATGGTGTCCAAACAACCTTTCAGCCGATTTGCTTGAACAATATTTTCTAATCCAAGAAGAGCAACGACATCCGCCTGCAGTTCTTTAATGGAGTTAAGTGCCCCTTTCTCAGGAGTAGAGATAGTACTTCCCGCTAGCAGCTGGTTGGTAGTACAGTGTTCTCAAAGGACTCCCGAAAGATCTCCAAGAGTTCCCTCCCAGTACACCACAGGAACGTTTATAAAACTCAGCTGTTAGTCCATCGACCCCCAGCGCACGGCCTGCTGCTGTTAGTTCCTGAAATGAAAGATCACTATCCAGCCCAGCACTCTGGCTCAAGCAAAGGCAACGTCTGCAGAGTGTCCTGAGCACACTGAGGATTATTGTTGCAGTCTCCGTAGAGGTCTGACTTCTAGTCAATAGTCACCCTCGTCATCTCCGCTGGATTTGAGATCAGACAACTCGAGTTACGCCGTAGATGGAACATCTGCTTCTGCTGCGCCGACTTCCTCTCCAGGTTGAAGAAAAACGCACTCGAAGCATCCATGTCTGTCAGGGTGGCAATCTGTGCTCTAATAAGTGCCCCCTTCACCTGATCCTGTAAAAAAAGAACCCATCTGCGTCTGCTTAGCCCGAACTCCCTCTCTGACACTGAGTTCTGCTGCCCAGTAAGGCAGAAATATCTCTAATATCCTTCTCCAACCTCTGCATAGTAGACCTTATTCTAGCTGTCCCATGGGCAGAGTACTGCTTGCAAAACACCCTTATTTGTTTTCACCACATTCCACCATCGTCTCAAACTCAGCTTTCCTCCCTTTCCAAGTCTCAACCAATAACCTCAAATCAAATCAACATTTATTTGTCACGTGCGCCAAATACAACAGGTGTCGACCTTACTGTGAAATGCTTACTTACAGGCTCTAACCAATGGTGTGAGAAAAAAAGTGTGTGTGTGTGTGTGTGTGTGTGTGTGTGTAAGTAAATAAATAAATCAACAGTAAAAAGACATTTGAAAAAAGAGTAGCAAGGCTATATACACCTCTTAGTCAGGCTTATTGAGGTAGTATGTACATGTAGGTATCTCAACCTCTGTGTTGTTGTATGTGTCGAACTGCTTTGCTTAATCTTGGCCAGGTCACAGTTGCAAATGAGAACTTGTTCTCAACTAGCCTACATGCTTAAATAAAGGTGAAATAAAATTTAACAAAATGGTTGGTAGGAGGAGCTATAGAAGGACAGGCTCATTGTAATGGCTGGAATGGAATCAATGGAATCAAACCAAATGTATTTATAAAACCCTTTTTACAGATGTCACAAAGTGCATATACAGAAACACAGCATAAAACCGCAAGCAATGCAGATGTAGAAGAACAATGTGTTTAATGTTTGATGTGTTTGGTACCATTCCATTGATTCCATTCCAGCCATTACAATGAGCACGTCCTCCTATTGTTCCTCCTACCAGCCTGCTCTGTAATCAACTGTTACCATGTGATGGTCTGAGATGCCACAAAGGGCAGATCTGGGAGTCCATAACCCTGTTACAGCTTCCCTCACTGACATAGATCCGATCCAGCATTTCTGCACTAATCCTCCCTTCCACTACTTTTACCCATGTATAGATCCTCCCTCCCTGATTTATGTCCCCCTACACATCTATTAGTCCATGCTATTGCAACGTATTGGTTAAGACCACCCCCGACTGTAGATCTATCCTGTCTAGTGTGTAATATGTTGTACAGTTCTAGTCGTTCATTCCCCCCAGTAGGACCTGTCTAAGCTTCTTAAATAGCTGCACCCGGTCAGCTCCCCTATTAGGAGCATAGACATTAAAAAACAGAAAAGTAAACCCCCTATGACCAACAACCGCCCCTTATCCACCTCTGAGGTAGATATTACTTTAAGGTCCAATGAGAACATAACTGCTAATCCTGCACTTACATTTGATGCATAAATAATTAAACACTGCCCCTCCCTCTCCATGCCCCACACTGCCTTATTACCACTATCACTGTGGGCTCCCTGTAAGAACACCACAATTAAAAGTTTATGCTTACTAAACTCATCCACTACAGAACCTCCTATTCCTGTCTCTTCCCCAGAGAGAAAGAGAGAGTGAGAGATTATTTTAAACTCTTTAACATCATCCTCAGCTCTGGCATCTTCCCCAATATTTGAAACCAAGGACTGATCACCCCAATCCACAAAAGTGGAGACAAATTTGACCTCAATAACTACTGTGTAATATGTGTCAACTGCAACCTTGGGAAAATCCTCTGCATTATCATTAACAGCAGAATTGTACATTTCCTCAGTGAAAACAATGTACTACGGAAATGTCAAAGTTGCTTTTTACCAAATTACTGTACGACAGACCACGTATTCACCCTGCAAACCCTAATTGACAAACAAATAAACCAAAACAAAGGCAAAGTCTTCTCATGCTTTGTTGATTTCAAAAAAGCTATTGACTCAATTTGGCATGAGGGTCTTCTATACAAATTGATGGAAAGTCGTGTTGGGAGAAAACATACAACATTATAAAATCCATGTACACAAACAACAAGTGTGCAGTTCAAATTGGCAAAAAATACACACATTTCTTTCCACAGGACCATGTGGTGAGACAGGGATGCAGCTTGAACCTCACACTCTTCAATATATATATCAATAAATTGGCGAGGGCACTGGAAAAGTCTGCTGCACCCGGCCTCACTCTGAGAATTTGAAGTTAAAATGCCTACTGTTTGCTGATGATCTGGCACTTCTGTCCCCAACCAAGGAGGGCCTACAGCAGCACCTAGATCTTCTGCACAGATTCTGTCAGACCTGGGCCCTGACAATAAATCTCGGTAAGACAAAAATACACCATCATTTTTGTCTTACTGAGATTTACTCTCAGGGCCCAGGTCTGACAGAATCTGTGCAGAAGATCTAGGTGCTGCTGTTGGCCCAAAAAAGGTCCAGTTGCCAGGACCGCAAATACAAATTCCATCGAGACACCGTTTACCAAGAGCACACAAAAAACGATACGATGAACCTTGAGAAGAGTCCTCTAAGGAAGCTGGCACTGGGGCTATTTTCACAAACACAAACAGACCCCACAGGGCCCCAGGACAGCATCACAATTAGACCCAACCAAATCATGAGAAGACAAAAAGATAATAACATGAAACACTGGAAATAATTTACAAAAAAACGGAGCAAACTAGAATGCTATTTGGCCCTAAACAGAGAGTACACAGTGGCAGAATACCTGACCACTGTGACTGAAACAAAATTAAAGAAAGATTTGACGAGGTACAGACTCAGCGAGCATTGCCTTGCTATTGAGAGAGACAGTAGTGGAGAGGGTAGTAAGTTTTAAGTTCCTCGGCATCACAAACAAACTGAATTGGTCCACCCACACAGACAGCATCGTGAAGAAGGCGCAGCAGCGCCTCTTCAACCTCAGGAGGCTGAAGAAATTTGGCTTGTCACCAAAAGCACTCACAAACTTCTACAGATGCACAATCGAGAGCATCCTGTCGGGCTGTATCACCGCCTGGTACGGCAACTGCTCCGGCCACAACCGTAAGACTCTTCAGAGGGTAGTGAGGTCTGCACAACGCATCACCGGGGGCAAACTACCTGCTACAAAGCATGGACAGAGAGACTGAAAAACAGCACCTATCTCAAGGCCATCAGACTGTTAAACAGCCTCCACTAAAATTGAGTGGCTGCTGCTAACATACTGACTCAACTCCAGCCACTTTAATAATGGGAATTGATGGAAATGTATGTAAAATATATCACTAGCCACTTTAAACAATGCTACTTAATATAATATTTACATACCCTACATTATATGTATATGTATATACTGTACTCTATATCATCTACTGCATATTTATGTAATACATGTATCACTAGCCACTTTAAACTATGCCACTTTGTTTACATACCCTACATTACTCATCTCATATGTATATACTGTACTCGATACCATCTACTGTATCTTGCCTATGCCGTTCTGTACCATCACTCATTCATATCTTTATGTACATATTCTTCATCCCTTTATACTTCTTTATCCCTTTGTGTATAAGGTAGTAGTTTTGGAATTGTTAGCTAGATTACTCGTTGGTTATTACTGCATTGTCGGAACTAGAAGCACAAACATTTCACTACACTTGCAATAACATCTGCTAACCATGTGTAGGTGACAAATACACTTGATTTGATTTGGCTGCTGTAGGCAGACCTGGCTCTGAAGAGAAGACAGGCTATGTGCACACTGCCCACAAAATGAGGTGGAAACTGAGCTGCACTGTTAGCTGCACTAACATCCTGCCAAATGTAGGACCATATTAGACACATATTTCCCTCAGATTACACAGATCCACAAAGAATTAGAAAACAAATCCAATTTTGATAAACTCCCATATCTACTGGGGTAAAATACCACAGTGTGCTGTCAAAGCAGCAAGATTTGTGACCTGTTGCCGCAAGAAAAGGGCAATCAGTGTAGAACAAACACCATTGTAAATACAACCCATATTTAATTTGATTTGTTTTCCCTTTTGAACCTTAACTATTTGCACGTCGTTACAACACTGTATATCGACATAATATGACATTTGAAATGTCTTTATTCTTTTGGAACCTCTGTGAGTGTAGTGTTTTTTGTTCATATTTATTGTGTATTTCACTTTTGTATATTATCTATTCCACTTGCTTTGGCAATTTGAACATCTTTGAATTGAAATTGAATTGAGCGAGGTTGAAAGGAAAGGGGAGAGTGAAAAAAGACAATCCATTGTCTTCCTTCATTGACATGTAAATAGGTCTCAGTGTTTTGGTCCTAGTTGAGGAGAGCTAGTTCAGGGGGCACAAGGAGGGGTGTAGAGCGAGGGCCAGGGGAACAGTCACACCCCTGAGGGGGGAAATCTCTCTCTCTCTCTCTCTCTCTCTCTCTCTCTCTCTCTCTCTCTCTCTCTGTCTCTCTAAATTGGCATGGGAAACGTGTTAACATTGCCAAAGCAAGTGAGGTAGATAATATATAAAGTGAAATAAACAATAAAAATTAACAGTAAACATTACACAATCAGAAGTTTCAAAACTATAAAGACATTACAAATGTCATATTCAGTGTTTTAACAATGTACAAATGGTAAAGGACACAAGATAAAATAAATAAGCATAGATATGGGTTGTATTTACAATGGTGTGTGTTCTTCACTGGTTGCCCTTTTCTCGTGGCAACAGGTCACAAATCTTGCTGCTGTGATGGCACACTGTGGAATTTCACCCAGTAGATATGGGAGTTTATCAAAATTGGATTTGTTTTCAAATTCTTTGTGGATCTGTGTAATATGAGGGAAATACGTCTCTCTAATATGGTCATGCATTGGGCAGGAGGTTAGGAAGTGCAGCTCAGTTTCCACCTAATTTTGTGGGCAGTGAGCACATAGCCTGTCTTCTTTTGAGAGCCATGTCTGCCTACGGCGGCCTTTCTCAATAGCAAGGCTATGCTCACTGAGTCTGTACATAGTTAAAGCTTTCCTTAATTTTGGGTCAGTACTGTGGTCAGGTATTCTGCCACTGTGTACTCTCTGTGTAGGGCCAAATAGCATTCTAGTTTGCTCTGTTTTTTTGTTAATTCTTTCCAATGTGTCAAGTAATTATCTTTTTGTTACCTCATGATTTGTTTGGGTCTAATTGTGCTGCTGTCCTGGGGCTCTGTAGGGTGTGTTTGTGTTTGTGAACAGAGCCCCAGGACCAGCGTGCTTAGGGGACTCTCTCTCTCTCTCTCTCTCTCTCGTCCTTTTAATATTTTTTTCTCCTTTTTCTCCCTTTTAACTTCCTCAATAACTCTCTCTCACTCTCCCTCACTCTCTCCCTCCATCTTCCCATCTTTCTTTAAACTTAACTGAATTACTAAATGTTGTCCAGCTACAAGCTAGTTTTTACTCCAGTTTGAAATTGTCAAAGCAGCCATTTGCAAGTGGGACACTACAGTCTTGAAGGTTGACTAGATGGAGGGAGGGCATTGAGTTGTCTCGGTTGTTTCTCTCTTTTTAAAGAGATGTTTAGATTTCTGGCTTATATTTCATCTTCTTTGCTGCAGTGTGCTAGTTATATTCCGATTTTGTGTATCTGGTCTGAGACACACAAACACACACACACACAATGCTTTGTCGCAGGGAAGGCTTATATAAAGTGGCCGTGTGGTAGTTGGTCATGTGCTATAAGGGGGTTTTATGATATGGAACTGGGTCTAGAGGGGGATGCTCTCACTTAAACCCTGTCCGCTCTTATATATGGACAGTACTCTTCTCCCTGGTCAGTCCTGTCCATCTTACAGACTCTACATTGACCAAGGTGTTACAGTGTGTGTTATGCTCAGTGCTTCGATGGCATCCAAACACTATGTTAACAGATGTTTTTCTGGTCTGTCCTCTATCCTGTCTCATGACTGTGTGTGTGTGTGTGTGTGTTTGTGTCCATTTATGCATGCTGTTGTGTTTGTGTGTGTTTGTGCGTGTGTACAACACATACATGTCTGTGTGTTTATGCAGCAGCTAATCAGCACTGACACTAATGGCTAATTAGCATCTGCCAGTGGGCATCCATCCAACATCCACACCAGAGGCATCCTCTCCTTTTGTCTATCTGTGTGTGCTGTGAGGACGAGGAGGAAGCAGCCTGCTGTCTTTGTCTCAGTCAGTCCTATAGATATCACACCTGCCTAAAATACACATGCGTTGAATGCATCCCAAATGGCACTCTATTCCCTATATAGCGCACTACTTGTGCCTGTAGTCATGGTCAAAAGTAGTGCACTATATACTGAATAGGGTGCCATTTGCGATGCATAAACATCTCACTATTGTAATCTCTATCTGGGCACAACTCTATTTCTGCAGATCTGATGGTGGCCCAGGGGAGTGATATGGGAATGTAAGTATATTAGCTCCACACAGCAGCACAGCACAGCTCGATCTTATTTCTGGAAGTATAGAAGTACTAAGAGGTAAACAGCCAACAGTCTAAAGTCAGTTCAGCCAATGAGATCTCAATACTCACAGTAGTGCTGGTTTTGCGTTTAGATACTGACGATCGGATTTCAATTTTGATTGGTGAGTGGATATTGAGGTTATTGGAGAGACTGCAGAGGGAGAAGGAAGGGAAGAGAGAGAGAGAGAGAGAGAGAGAAGAGATAAATGAGAGTCTCTTTCTCCTACTCTCGTTTTCATCCATGGTCATCAGAATCTACTACATTATGGAAACAGCCTGGTCTGTTGAAAGGAGGAAATTGAGCAAATCAGTGGTTATGTAGCCAACCAGCAGTTGAAAAAATAACAAACTGTTCTTTCCGCCACTGTTTCAGTACAAAACTGAGGGATGGGGCTGGAAAAATGTAATCACGCTCAAATTCATAGACAGAGCTGTGGATGTCTGACCATCCATGATATGTGAAGGTCTCAGTCTGCTTCTGATGTATTGTCACATTAAGGCTGAACTAGGATCAGATATTGAAGCTGTAATTAAGCCTAGCTGCTGGTGTGTATTGGTGCTTTGAGGCTGATTTAGGATCAGGTAATTAGTAAGTGTTATTAAGCCTGGCTGCTGGTGTGTACTGGTGCTGTGAGTATTGTTAGCACCTGAGTCTGATCTGTGTTAGTACGCAGCACAACTCCATTTGGCCCCATTTGTCAGTCAGGATCCCTGCTGAGAGAGACGCGTACTTATCCTACCAGGGAGGGAGGGAAGAGGAGGGAGGGAGGGAAGAAAGAGGGAGGGAGGGAGGGAGACTGGGAGAGAGGAAGGAACAGATAAAACAACAGATCAAATTTATTTATATAGCCCTTCTTAGATCAGCTGATATCTCAAAATGATGGACAGAAACCCAGCCTAAAACCCCAAACAGCAAGCAATGCAGGTGTAGAAGCACGGTGGCTAGGAAAAACTCCCTAGAAAGGCCTAAACCTAGGAACAAACCTAGAGAGGAACCAGGCTATGAGGGGTGGCCAGTCCTCTTCTGGCTGTGCTGGGTGGAGATTATAACAGAACATGGCCAAGATGTTCAAATGTTCATAAATGACCAGTATGGCCAAATAATAATAATCACAGTAGTAGTCAAGGGTGCAACAGGTCAGCACCTCAGGAGTAAATGTGAGTTGGCTTTTCATAGCCGATCATTGATTATCTCTACCGCTCCTGCTGTCTCTAGAGAGTTGAAAACAGCAGGTCTGGGACAGGTAGCACATCCGGTGAACAGGTCAGGGTTCCATAGCCGCAGGCAGAACAGTTGAAACTGGAGCAGCAGCACGGCCAGGTGGACTGGGGACAGCAAGGTAGGTAGTCCTGAGGCATGGTCCTAGGGCTCAGGTACTCAGAGAGAGAAAGAGAGAATTAGAGAGAGCATACTTAAATTCACACAGGACACGACAGGAAAAATACTCCAGATATAACAAACTGACCCTAGCCCCCGACACATAAACTACTGCAGCATAAACACTGGGGGCTGAGACAGGAGGGGTCAGGAGACACTGTGGCCCCATCTGAAGATACCCCCGGACAGGGCCAAACAGGCGGGATATAACCCCACCCACTTGTAAGGGTTGCAAATATTGTTGTTTTAGGAAATGTGCTCCTTCTGTCTAGTTTACATATGTTTAAATATATTGTATGTGTGTCCACAGTGTGTCATGTGTGTGTGTTTCGTGTTAGTTGCCATGTGTAACATGGTGTGACTGCAGGGTATGAGATAGAGCCAAGCACAGCCTTGAGCCCGTTACATGGTTAGAACCAATGGATGGAGAGAATATGCTTTTCACAGGACAGTGTGTAAATCTCATGCAAATGGTTCAACAGCACAGCTCCAGAGACTCAGGGGCTGTGCTAATTTGATATAGAGCAGACCGAACCCACTCTATTAAATTAGTCAAAACAGGAACATTTTACATCTGGCTAGAAATTAATAAGGAAATTATCTCAACAGAGAAGAATGTCCTCATGTGTGCTACCTATATTTTATTTATTTAACTAGGCAAGGCAGTTAAGAACAAATTATTATTTACAATGACTGCCTACGCCGGCCAAACCCGGACGATGCTGGGCCAATTGTGTGCTGCCCTATGGAACTCCCAATCACAGCCTGGTGTAATACAGCTTGGAATCAAACCAGAGTCTGTAGTGAAGCTTCAGACCACTGTGCTTTAGACCACTGCACCACGCGGGAGCCCTATTGAACCCCCAATAGAATCCCCATACTTTAACGATGACAGGTTCTCCATCCTAGAGGGGGAGATAAACCATTTCCAGGCTCAGGGACAAATGCCAGAACTAGACAATAACCTGACTTTCTCAGCACACATGGGTAAAAACACCTACCTGGAGGTGTCAGTGTTTCCTCCAAAATATGCCCCCCCAGACACAACTATGACAAAACAACCAACAAAAATGGGTCACAACTCCTGCAGCTGTGTCGCACGCTGGGTCTGTACATAGTCCATCGTAGGCTTCGAGGAGACTCCTATGGTAGTTTCACCTACAGCACATCCCTTGGCAGTAGAACTGTAGACTGCTTTATTACTGACTTCAACCCAGAGTCTCTCAGAGTTCACAGTCAAATCAAATCAAAATGTTGGTCACATACATGTGATTAGCAGATGTCATTGTGGGTGTAGCGAAAGGCTTGTGCTTCAAGCTCCAACAGTGCAGTAATTGGCATAGCGTCGTCCGGGTTAGGGAGGGCTTGGCCGGTAGGGATATCCTTGTCTCATCGCGCACCAGCGACTCCTGTGGCGGGCCGGGCTCAGTGAGCGCTAACCAAGGTTGCCAGGTGCACAGTGTTTCCTCCGACACATTGGTGCGGCTGGCTTCCGGGTTGGATGCGCGCTGTGTTAAGAAGCAGTGCGGCTTGGTTGGGTTGTGTATCGGAGGACGCATGACCTTCAACATTCATCTCTCCCGAGCCCGTACGGGAGTTGTAGCGATGAGACAAGATAGTAGCTACTAAAACAATTGGATACCACGAAATTGGGGAGAAAAAGGGATGAAAAAAAATGTTTAAAAATTAAAAGAAAAGAAAAAAACACATTTTTCAACCACTCCACAAATTTCTTGTTAACAAACTATAGTTTTGGCAAGTCAGTTAGGACATCTACTTTGGGAATGGCACAAGTCATTTTTCCAACAATTGTTTACGAACAGATTATTTCACTTATAATTCACTGTATCACAATTCCAGTGGGTCAAAAGTTTACATACACTAAGTTAACTGTGCCTTTAAACAGCTTGGAAAATGGCTGAACATTATGGTCATGGCTTTAGAAGCTTCTGATAGGCTATTTGACATCGTTTGAGTCAATTGGAGGTGTACCTGTGGATATTTTTCAAGGCCTACCTTCAAACTCAGTGCCTCTTTGCTTGACATCATGGGAAAATCAAAAAAAGTCCTCAGAATTTTTTTTGTAGATCTCCACAAGTCTGGTTCATCCTTGGGAGCAATTTCCAAACGAAAGAAGGTACCACATTCATCTGTACAAACAATAGCACACGGGTATAAACACCGTGGGACCACGCAGCCATCATATGGCTCAGGAAGGAGACGCATTCTGTCTCCTAGAGATTAATGTATTTTGGCACGAAAAGTGCAAATCAATCCCAGTACAAAAGCAAATGATCTTGTGAAGATGCTGGAGGAAACAGGTACAAAAGTATCTATATACACAGTAAAACAATGTCCTATGTCGACATAACCTGAAAGGCCCCTCTGCAAGGAAGAAGCCACTGCTCGGAAACCACCATAAAAAAAGCCAGACTATGGTTTGCAACTGCACATGGGGACAAAAATTATACTTTTTGTCCTCTGGTCTGATTTAACAGAAATTGAACTGTTTGGCCATATTGACAATCGTTATGTTTGTAGGGAAAAGGGGAGGCTTGCAAGCTGAAGAACATCATCCCAACCATGAAGCACAGGGGGTGGCAGCATCATGTTGTGGGGGTGCTTTGCTGCAGTAGGGACTAGTGCACTTCACAAAATAGATGGTTCATGAGGATGGAAAATTATGTGGATATATTGAAGCAACATCTCAAGACATCAGTCAGGAAGTTAAAGCTTGTTCGCAAATGAGTCCTGAAAATGGACAACTGCCCCAAGTATACTTGCAAGCAAAGTTGTGGCAAACTGGCTTAAGGACAACAAAGTCAAGGTATTGGAGTGGCCATCACAAAGCCCTGACCTCAATCCTATAGAAAATGTGTGGGCAGAACTGAAAAAGCGTGTGCGAGCAAGGAGGCCTACAAACCTGACTCAGTTACACCAGCTCTGTCAGGAGGAATGGGCCAAAACTCAACCAACTTATTTTGGGAAGCTTGTGGAAGGCTACCCAAAATGGTGACCCAAGTTAACTTCTTGGCGCACACATCCCTTTAGCGGGATCATTTCCGTCAAAATCAGCTGAATTGCAGAGCTCCAAATTCAAATTAAATTACTAAAAATATTTAATTTTCATGAAATCATAAGTGCAATGTAGCAAAACACTGCTTAACTTGTTGTTAATTCACCTGGCGTGTCAGATTTCAAAAAAGCTTTTCGGCGAAAGCTATCCAAGCGTTTATGTAAGTACAAAACATTACAAACAGCTAGCTTCCTCATGATCATTGATGCCCCACGAGGTAAGATCTTGCTTGGAGCCCTAGACCGAGTGTGATTGACCGTCATCTTGAACTTCTTCCATTTTCTAATAATTGTGCCAACAGTTGTTGCCTTCTCACCAAGCTGCTTGCCTAATGTCCTGTAGCCCATCCCAGCCTTGTGCAGGTCTACAATTATATCTCTGATGTCCTTACACAGCTCTTTGGTCTTGGCCATTGTGGAGAGGTTGGAGTCTGTTTGATGAAGTGTGTAGACAGGTGTCTTTTATACAGGTAACGAGTTCAAACAGGTGCAGTTAATACAGGTAATGAGTGGAGAACAGGAAGGCTTCTTAAAGAAAAACTAACAGGTCTGTGAGAGCCGGAATTCTTACTGGTTGGTAGGTGATCAAATACTTATGTCGTGCAATAAAATGCAAATTAATTACTTAAAAATCATACAATGTGATTTTCTGGATTTTTTCCGTCTCTCACAGTTGAAGTGTACCTATGATAAAAATGACAGACCTCTACATGCTTTGTAAGTCGGAAAACCTGCAAAATTGGCAGTGTATCAAATACTTGTTCTCCCCACTGTATATCAATGAATTGGCGAGGGCACTAGAACAGTCTGCAGCACCCTTCCTCACCCTACTAGAATCTGAAGTTTAATGTCTACTGTTTGCTGATGATCTAGTGCTTCTGTCTCCAACCAAGGAAGGCCTACATCAGCACCGAAAACTTCTGCACAGATTCTGTCAGACCTGGGCCCTGACAGTAAATTTCAGTAAGACCAAAATAATGGTGTTCCAAAAAAGGTCCAGTTTCCAGGACCACAAATACAAAATCCATCTAGACACCATTGCCCTAGTGCACACAAAAAATTATATATACCTCTGCCTAGACATCAGCGTCACAGGTAACTGACACAAAGCTATGAACAATCTGAGAGACAAGGCAAGAAGGGCCAGCAAAAGGAACATAAAATTCTACATACCAATGAGGATCTGGCTAAAAATGATTGAATAATTTCTAGAACCAATTACCCGTTATGGTTGTGAGGTCTGCGGTCCACTCACCAACCAAGAATTCACAAAAATGGAAAAACAACAAATTGAGACTCTAGATGCAGAAGTCTGTGAAAATATCCTGTGTACAACTTTAAAACACCAACTAATGCATGCAGAGCAAAATTAGGCCGATACCCGCCAATTATCAAAATCCAGAAAAGAGATGTTAAATTCTACGACTCTCTAAAAGGAAGCGATTCCCAAACATTCCATAAAAGCCATCACCTACAGAGAGATTAACCTGGAGAAGAGTCACCAAAGCAAGCTGGTCCTGGGGCTCTGTTCACAAACACAAACACAAACACACTCCACAGAGCCCCAGGACAGCAACACAATTAGACCCAACCAAATTATGAAAAAACAACAAGATAATTACTTGACACATTGGAAAGAATTAACAAAAAGAAACTGAGCAAACTTTCCTGCTATTTGGCTCTAAACAGCGAGTACACAGTGACAGAATATCTGATGCAGACACAGGAGGCAGATGGTTGGAGTCTTACAATATTTATTAGGCAAGAGAATGGTTGTGGACAGGCAAAAAGGTCAAAACCAGATCAGAGTCCAGGAGGTACAGAGTGGCAGACAGGCTCGTGGTCAAGGCAGAATGGTCAGGCAGGCAGCTACAAAGTCCAGAAACAGGAAAGGGTCAAAACTGGGAGGACTAGAAAAAGGAGAATGCAAAAAGTAGGAGAACGGGAAAAACGCTGGTTGACTTGGAAACATACAAGAGAGACTGGAAACACAGGGATAAGTACATAGGGGAAAATCGGCGACACCTGGAGGGGGTGGAGACAATCACAAGGACAGGTGAAACAGATCAGGGCGTGACGCATAGACTGCTAAGCCATTTCCTGGGGGAATCAAATCAAAGTTGGAAAGGCAAGACAAGCTGAGTTGAATCTCTGTTTTGTTTATCCTGCTTTTAATGTTTCTGGGATTTCGCCATGGGGCTGAACTAACTACACTGTGATTTAGGTGTGTCATCATCGCTACCAACAATGATATCAGCTGGACCAAATATAGACACTTAAAAAATATATGTAACTTTTTTGTTGATATTTGCTTCTGAGAGAAAATTGTTATATTTGTTTATCATATTTTAAACTTAATTTTTATGTGGTATTCGTCTTCAAATATGAACCGTATAAATATTCTCTTATATTTATAAGTATGGGTAGCTTATAATCACTCTATATCCTGTACTGTACCTCCCTGTTACCATATTTGATTGACAAGGATCCTATTTGGAATGATTCAACTGAAAATATATATCCCATCGTAAACACGGAAAAGTGCTGATTTACCAACAGACCAACAGATCAACTTTTAGCCCAGAAAAATCATCTGTGATGGATGTGTGTGTGTGTGTGTGTGTGTGTGTGTGTGTGTGTGTGTGTGTGTGTGTGTGTGTGTGTGTGTGTGTGTGTGTGTGTGTGTGTGTGTGTGTGTGTGTGTGTGTGTGTGTGTGTGTGTGTGTCAGGGATCAGGCTAACATTAGTGGAACAGACATGGGGTTCTGGAATGGCAGGTTGGTTCAGGGCCCTCTAAGTCGGAATGCTGTTGGAATTCTTCCAGAAAAAGCACTTGTCCCAGAGGGAGGGAGAGAGTGAGGGAGGGATAGAGGAAGGCAGGTCAGCTGATCCCACATGCCTCACACAAGTGCTTTTGTCTCCAAGATGGCAGCTGTTCACATTCCCTCACTTCCACAAGTTAGCTCCTGCTCTCCTAAACTGGGATTCCTGTTCTCTCGAGATACAATCGTTCACGTTCTGAATCGAAAAGTTATCAATCTCTTTGTCTCTTAAACTTTAAGTTCAGTATGTGTGTTTGTTTGCTGAGTGTATTTGTTATCACTGCCATACAGGGGTGTCATACCTCTTGCCACAGTTTTGTCCACCTCAGCTTCCATCCATTCTCATTCTCATTCTAAAAGCCATAGCCATCATCTCTAGTGGCCAAACGGAACACATTTGTTTACTGGATCTGCCATACAAATACAACTGAGCATGAAAATGGGTGAGGGAACAGCAAGGCAAAACAGATAGACACCAGATAGACACCAATGTGGCTAATTCATTCATTCACTTATTCAGTCATTTACTTCATTGTGATAGGGGGCAGCATTTTCACTTTTGGATGAAAAGCGTGCCCAGAGTAAACTGCCTCCTACTCAGTCCCAGATGCTAATATATGCATATTATTAGTAGTATTGGATAGAAAACACTTTCTAGTTTCTAAATCTGTTTGAATGATGCCTGTGAGTATAACAGAACTCATATGGCAGGCAAAAACCTGAGAAACAATCCAAACAGGAAGTGGGAAATCTGAGGCTTGTAGGTTTTCAACTCAGCCCCTATTGAAGATACAGTGGGATATTGGTTATGTTGCACTTCCTATGGCTAGATGTCAAACATCTTTAGAAACTTGTTTGAGACATCTACTATAAAGGAGGGGCTCATACGGGCTGTTTGAGTCAGTGGTCTGGCAGAGTGCCTTGGGCTCGAGAAAGTTAGCTCTCGTTCCAAGGCTTTTCTACAGACAATGGAATTCTCCGGTTGGGACTTTATTGAAGATTTATGATAAAAACATCCTAAAGATTGATTCTATACTTAGTTGATATGTTTCTACAACCAGTAATATAACTTTTTGGAATTTTCGTCCAACCTTTCTGCTGGAAGTTGCACGCGCATTTCGATTTGTTTACGAAACGCTTTAACAAAAGGAGGTACATGGACATAAATGATGAACTTTATCGAACAAATCAAACATTTACTGTAGAACTGGGATTCCTGGGAGTGCATTCTGATGAAGATCATCAAAGGTAAGTGAATATTTATAATGCTACTAATGTTGACTTCGCAACATATTTAAGATATTTATTTTGGCTGGTTTGGGCTCTAAGCTCTGTACTCAGATTACTGCATGGTATGCTCTTTCCGTCAACTTTAAAAAAAATCTGACACAGCGGTTGCATTAATTCATCCATTTATCATCATTCATTTATGTGAGAGTTGCATAAGATAGCTCCATCTGATCCTTAGTTCCACACACAGATTCTCTCTCTCACACACACAGTCAAATTTGAAGTTGCCTGCTATTCAGTTCTGTCTTGTTCCATGTGGAGTGGAGCTGTTCCAATGTTTTGCCTGTTGTTGCATTTTGGGTGGAAAGTTACCTGCCTCTTCTGTACTGTACATTTCCTATGGTCTGTGTGTGTGTGCATGTATTTGTGTTGTTTGAGCTGCAGGGAAAAGTTCTGGAGCAGGGTGGGCGTCTCCGCCTCCATACTATTGCTCTTCATCTCTCCCTCTCTGCCTGCTGCACTCCTTTCAGTCCCTCTCTCTATCTAGCCCTCTTTTTCTCTCTCCATTCCTCTCTCTGTTTCTCTCTCCTCATCTCTATCTATTCTCATCTCCTCTCACTACCTCTGTTTATTTCTTCCTTTCTGTTTCTCATACTCCCATTTCTCTCATCTCTTTCTCTCTCCCATCCTCTTTTCTCTGTTTCACTTCCACCTTTCCTCTTGGGTTTCTGTCCGGTCTCAGTGGAGGTTGAGGACACATGTAGCAGGACTCAAGGACTTACAGGATACTGTTCACATTTCAGTCTGCTGACAGACATGTTTGGTCACACACACATGCTTAGTAACACATGTACTCACACACACTACGTTAGACAAATGCTTTGACACACACTTTGACATAAACACACACACACATGCTGGCACAGAAAAACCAACAAAGTGATAGAGATGGTGGGAGGGATAGAGGGGTTAGTGACAGAGGAGAAGGCTAAATAGAGGGACAGATAAAGAGAAAGGTGTGTCAAAGAGAGTTACCTATATGAGGCGAGGATTCACGACCTCTCTCTCTTTGTGTCCTGTGTAACTCTATAGCACACATACCAATGTCCTCTCCTCAGTCTCTTTCACTGTCTTTCAGGTTCTCTCTCTCTCTTTCTCTGTGTCTGTTTGTCCAACCTCCCCCTCTCCCTCAGTAAATCACAGAAGAGCTTAGGGGGAGAGGTTGTAGTCATGTTAGAAGGGTTGTATCCCTGTTTGAAGGGTTTAGGGAAGCGGATTTACAGGTATGTCTGCTGAATGGGTAGGACTTAGTCCAGCAGTTAAGTTATAGGGGGTAATGGTGAAGGGATGATCTGGTATAGGCTTTGTGGTGGGGTCAGGGTGAGGAGTTGTGAGATGTTGAGAGAGGGATGAGGTGGTAGGCCTGTTGGTAGACCTTGGGAAGGGGTGGCGTGGATGAGGTGGGTGGGGGAGGCATTCTGTGTACAAATGCCTCTTTTCCTCCTGGGCTAGAACAGGAGCAGAAACCTGAGAGGATTGATCAGGGAAGGAGGGGGTGGGAAGGGAGGGTCATGGGGAGAGACAGCTAGATAGCGAAACTCTCACAGTTCTGGTGACAACCCCCTGCCTCCTAGTTCAAAGGCATAGCTAAGTATTTTTGTCACAGCTTCGGTAGATTTGTTCGTTTGTGTGCAGGAGCTTATTTTCGTGCATGCATGAGGTTGGATTTCAAAGTACCTTTCAAACTGATATTGTGGTTGTTTTCCTTTAGAGTAGTGAGAGAGGCTTCCAGTTATACAGATTTAAGTTCTCATCATCTCCATGTATGGAACAGCCAACGCAATTACAGTGTTGGCTCTTTATAATAGACTTATATGGAATATTTGTAGCATTGTGGCTTACAGTATTATCAGTGGAAAACCCAGTATTTAAGTGAGACTGAAAGTAGCACAACTCTTGTAGCTGTAGTTTGGTGGAGAGAGAGTCCTGGCCTCAGCCCTGCAGTTCTGTTCTGGTCTACCACAACTCCTACTCTGATTGGAACATTCTCAGGAAGGAATTTTGCTCTCTGAGGTCTAGGTCCCGCCCCCTTTGAGCCCAGGGCGCTGGAGCACAACTGCATTCCCCCTATACACACTCACGCACGCAGGGGGAAAGTGTTTGTGAGGGAGAGGGTGACAGTGTGTATGAGAAAGAAGGAGAGAAAGAGAGTGACAAAAGCAGTTAGTTCCATGGACTGAAATTGGAAAACAAGCAAGAGGGAAGGAGGGAGGGAAACAAAAGTGTTTGAGAGAAAGAGAGATCTTCTCCCCTCTGTTCTGGTGGCTGTTTTCTTTGCTGTGAGCCTGAGAAGGGGGAGGACCTAAACTCAGCGCTCAGAGTCAATACTGGACCCCTACTGGACTCCAATGCCCTTACTGGAGTCCACCGCGCTACACACAAACACGCTCTCACACACACATACTCTCTCACACGGTGACACACACACGCTCCCTCAGACCCCTGCAGCTACTGCAACCTACTACTGCAGAACGGAGCAGAGGGAGAAACAGAGAAAGAGAGGGAGAAAGGAGGGGAAGCCGTTCATTGTTACTACTTGTTGCTGATTGCTTTCCGTGCGGAGCGTTGAGGATGATATTCCCTGTCTTTTCCTAGCGGGAGCTTGTCTGAGGTAAGAACCTCTGTGCTTGTCCCCTTTCTTTACTGCTTATGTTTCTCTGTGAGAGAGGGAAGGAGCGAGGGAGGAAAGGATGGTAGAAACAGGGGTAGTTTTTGACTCCAGAGTTTGAAGGGGTTTCTGTGGGAATGCTGCCTTTGTTGAGTGGGGGGGTAGGAGGGAGGGAAGGAGAGAGAGAGGGAGGTGTGGAGGGAAGTGTTTCACGTGCCAGAGAGAACAGAGCTACCCTCGTCTGTCAGAGTAGAGCGGTAGAGAAAGACCCCTCACGACAGACCGGCCCCTCTGTAAGAAAATAAAGAATGATAAAAGAGAGGGAGGAAAAGACTAACAGACAAATGGTGGTCTCTTACATGTGTTTCTCAACTCTCAGTTCTCGTAGTGGGACAAAATAGGAGCAGTGAAACACTAAACTGCTCGTGGAAAATCTAGCCCAGGTTTCTGTCTCTCTCTGGTCTACTTTGTGTTTCTACATTCTGTCTCGAGTCTGCAGTCCTCTGATTAATGTTGCTCTTTCTCTCTGGTGTGTGGTTCTGGGGAGCTCTGTGTGGTTCAAGACTGTTCTCTATTTGCAGGGCCAGCTGTATAAATGTTACATTTATTTATAATCTGGAGTGTGGAGTCACAACACAGTGCAGTGAGAACTGAGAAGAGGAGAGGGCAGTAGTTAACTATTTTAGCAGTCTTGTCCCCACATTTTATCAAGCCTGCATGATTACAGCGTCTTCTGCCTAGCGCCTACAACTAGAGGCTGTTTACAGTGCATTCAAAAAGTAGTCAGACAACTTGAATTTTCCACATTTTGTTACGTTACAGCCTTATTCTAAAATGTATTAAATATTTTGTTTTATCAATCGACACACAATACCCCATAATGACAAAGCAAAAACAGCTTATTTTTTTATTTTTGCAAATATATGTAAAAAAAAACGACGCTACAAGCTTGGCACACCTGTATTTGGGGAGTTTCTCCCATTCTTCTCTGCAGATTCTCTCAAGCTCTGTCAGATTGGATGGAGAGTGTCGCTGGTCAGCTATTTTCAGGATTATCCAGAGGTGTTGGATTCGGTTCAAGTCCAGGCTCTGGCTGGGCCACTCAAGGACATTCAGAAACTTGTCCCGAAGCCACTCCGGCGTTGTGTTGGCTATGTGCTTAGGGTCGTTGTACTGTTGGAAGGTGAACCTTCACCCCAGTCTGAGGTCCTGAGCACTCTGGAGCAGGTTTTCATCAAGGATCTCTCTCTGTACTTTTCTCCATTCATCTTTCCCTCGATCCTGATTAATCTGCCAGTACCTGCCGCTGAAAAACATCCCGACAATATGATGCTGCAACCACCATGCTTCACCGTAGGGATGATGCCATGTTTCCTCCAGATGTGATGAGTGACTTCCGTCCAATCAATTGAATTTACCACAGATGGACTCCAATCAAGTTGTAAAAACATCTCAAGGGTGATCAATGGAAACAGGATGCACCTGAGGTCAATTTCGAGTCTCAAAGCAAAGGGTCTGAATACTTTTTAAATAAGGTATTTCTGTTTTATATTTTTTATACATTTGCAAAAAATTCAAAAACCTGTTTTCACTTTGCCATTATGGGGTATTGTGTGTAGATTGAGGAGGAACATTATACATTTTATACATTTTAGAAAAAGGCTGCAACGTAACAAAATGTGGATAAAGTCAGGGGGTCTGAATACTTTCTGAATGCTCTGTATACCATGTGAGGACTTTTCAAGCTTTTATACCGTATCATGTGGTATGGATTTTAGCGGCCCTAGTCTAGTTTTGCAGGGCCAGCTGTATAAATGTTACATTTATTTATAATCTGGAGTGTGGAGTCACAACACAGTGCAGTGAGAACTGAGAAGAGGAGAGGGCAGTAGTTAACTATTTTAGCAGTCTTGTCCCCACATTTTATCAAGCCTGCATGATTACAGCGTCTTCTGCCTAGCGCCTACAACTAGAGGCTGTTTACAGTGCATTCAAAAAGTAGTCAGACAACTTGAATTTTCCACATTTTGTTACGTTACAGCCTTATTCTAAAATGTATTAAATATTTTGTTTTATCAATCGACACACAATACCCCATAATGACAAAGCAAAAACAGCTTATTTTTTTATTTTTGCAAATATATGTAAAAAAAACGACGCTACAAGCTTGGCACACCTGTATTTGGGGAGTTTCTCCCATTCTTCTCTGCAGATTCTCTCAAGCTCTGTCAGGTTGGATGGAGAGTGTCGCTGCTCAGCTATTTTCAGGATTATCCAGAGGTGTTGGATTCGGTTCAAGTCCAGGCTCTGGCTGGGCCACTCAAGGACATTCAGAAACTTGTCCCGAAGCCACTCCGGCGTTGTGTTGGCTATGTGCTTAGGGTCGTTGTACTGTTGGAAGGTGAACCTTCACCCCAGTCTGAGGTCCTGAGCACTCTGGAGCAGGTTTTCATCAAGGATCTCTCTCTGTACTTTTCTCCATTCATCTTTCCCTCGATCCTGATTAATCTGCCAGTACCTGCCGCTGAAAAACATCCCGACAATATGATGCTGCAACCACCATGCTTCACCGTAGGGATGATGCCATGTTTCCTCCAGATGTGATGAGTGACTTCCGTCCAATCAATTGAATTTACCACAGATGGACTCCAATCAAGTTGTAGAAACATCTCAAGGGTGATCAATGGAAACAGGATGCACCTGAGGTCAATTTCGAGTCTCAAAGCAAAGGGTCTGAATACTTTTTAAATAAGGTATTTCTGTTTTATATTTTTTATACATTTGCAAAAAATTCAAAAACCTGTTTTCACTTTGCCATTATGGGGTATTGTGTGTAGATTGAGGAGGAACATTATACATTTTATACATTTTAGAAAAAGGCTGCAACGTAACAAAATGTGGATAAAGTCAGGGGGTCTGAATACTTTCTGAATGCTCTGTATACCATGTGAGGACTTTTCAAGCTTTTATACCGTATCATGTGGTATGGATTTTAGCGGCCCTAGTCTAGTTGTCGTGGTGATATGTTCTATCCATTTTGGTAGGTGTTGTTGTGATACTGTATGTTCTCAGACTCTGTTTCTCGGCTGGCGCTGGCCAGGGCCGGGTCGTTGGTCGGTCATTGTTATTCTATTTATAGTTTGGGCTGAGCCAGCGAAGGAAGTCGCCTTGGAGCGGCTGGCCAGCTGGAGGAGAGGGATTTACCGGACTACCAAGCGGGAAATATGGAATAACAGAACGGCGTTCCCGAGCTGACAGGAATCAGTGGAGGGAATGGGACTGTAGAGTAACACCTGCTATAGATCTGGTGTTACTCCTAGTGAGGTGGAACACCAGAACACAGAACCTGGGGAGATATGGTCTGATACATTATATCCTCCGGACAAACACTCAGCCTGCTGCAGCCTGTAAGCAGGACCAACAGAGAATTACACTAGAGTCATCTTGGTTTATTAACTACATTTTTGCCGTTTGACCAAAAATATATAAAAACTGCTAACTGCAGTCACAGATGGCTTACTAGTCTCAACAAACTGTCTGTCCTTGCTACGGTGCCATAGCTGATTTAGAGAGAAGCCTCAAGCTGCAGATTATGTGGGCTGATGCAGCGTGGTCTGCAAACCTCAAAGCACATGTGCGTGAGTCTCAGATGGTATTTTGGCATCTCAAATTGTATGTGCGTGTGCAACCTATAGATGTTTTTGGGCCTGTGTATCGTGTGAGTCCGTAGCTTTGTTCCAGGGCATCATGTGTGCTACATGTATACCATTTGGCGCACTATTTTATTTTAGTTTTTACTTTTTTATTTCACCTTTATTTAACCAGGTAGGCTAGTTGAGAACAAGTTCTCATTTACAACTGCGACCTGGCCAAGATAAAGCATAGAAGTGTGAACAGACAACACAGGGTTACACATTGATTAAACAATAAACAAGTCAATAACACAGTAGAAAAAAAGGGTCTATATACATTGTTTGCAAAAGGCATGAGGAGGTAGGCAAATAATTACAATTTTGCAGATTAACACTGGAGTGATAAATGATCAGATGGTCATGTACAGGTAGAGATATTGATGTGCAAAAGAGCAGAAAAGTAAATAAATAAAAACAGTATGGAGATGAGGTAGGTATAATTGGGTGGGCTATTTACCGATAAGACTATGTACAACTGCAGCGATCGGTTAGCTGCTCAGATAGCAGATGTTTGAAGTTGGTGAGGGAGATAAAAGTCTCCAGCTTCAGCGATTTCTGCAATTCGTTCCAGTCACAGGCAGCAGAAAACTGGAACGAAAGGCGGCCAAATGAGGTGTTGGCTTTAGGGATGATCAGTGAGATACACCTGCTGGAGCGCGTGCTACGGGTGGGTGTTGCCATCGTGACAAGGGAACTGAGATAACGCGGAGCTTTACCTAGCATGGACTTGTAGATGACCTGGAACCAGTGGGTCTGGCAACGAATATGGAGCGAGGGCCAGCCGACTAGAGCATACAAGTCGCAGTGGTGGGTGGTATAAGGTGCTTTAGTGACAAAACGGATGGCACTGTGATAAACTGCATCCAGTTTGCTGAGTAGAGTGTTGGATGCTATTTTGTAGATGACGTCGCCGAAGTCGAGGATCGGTAGGATAGTCAGTTTTACTAGGGTAAGTTTGGCGGCATGAGTGAAGGAGGCTTTGTTGCGGAATAGAAAGCCGATTCTGGATTTGATTTTCGATTGGAGATGTTTGATATGAGTCTGGAAGGAGAGTTTACAGTCAAGCCAGACACCTAGGTACTTATAGATGTCCACATATTCAAGGTCGGAACCATCCAGGGTGGTGATACTAGTCAGGCGTGCAGGTGCAGGCAGCGAACGGTTGAAAGCATACATTTGGTTTTACTAGCGTTTAAGAGCAGTTGGAGGCCACGGAAGGAGTGTTGTATGACATTGAAGCTTGTTTGGAGGTTAGATAGCACAGTGTCCAAGGACGGGCCAGAAGTATATAGAATGGTGTCGTCTGCGTAGAGGTGGATCAGGGAATCGCCTGCAGCAAGAGCAACATCATTGATATATACAGAGAAAAGAGTCGGCCCGAGAATTGAACCCTGTGGCACCCCCATAGAGACTGCCAGAGGACCGGACAGTATGCCCTCCGATTTGACACACTGCACTCTGTCTGCAAAGTAGTTGGTAAACCAGGCAAGGCAGTCATCAGAGAAACCAAGGCTACTGAGTCTGCCGATAAGAATATGGTGATTGACAGAGTCGAAAGCCTTGGCAAGGTCGATGAAGACGGCTGCACAGTACTTTCTTTTATCGATGGCAGTTATGATATCGTTTAGTACCTTGAGCGTGGCTGAGGTGCACGTGCACCCGTGACCGGCTCTGAAACCCGATTGCACAGCGGAGAAGGTACGGTGTGATTCGAGATGGTCGGTGACCTGTTTGTTGACTTGGCTTTCGAAGACCTTAGATAGGCAGGGCAGGATGGATATAGGTCTGTAACAGTTTGGGTCCAGGGTGTCTCCCCCTTTGAAGAGGGGGATGACTGCGGCAGCTTTCCAATCCTTGGGGATCTCAGACGATATGAAAGAGAGGTTGAACAGGCTGGTAATAGGGGTTGCGACAATGGCGGCGGATAGTTTCAGAAATAGAGGGTCCAGATTGTCAAGCCCAGCTGATTTGTACGGGTCAAGGTTTTTGCAGCTCTTTCAGAACATCTGCTATCTGGATTTGGGTAAAGGAGAACCTGGAGAGGCTTGGGCGAGTAGCTGCGGGGGGGGGACGGGACGGATTTGTTGGCCGAGGTTGGAGTAGCCAGGCGGAAGGCATGGACAGCCGTTGAGAAGTGCTTGTTGAAGTTTTCGATAATCATGGATTTATCGGTGGTGACCGTGTTACCTAGCCTCAGTGCAGTGGGCAGCTGGGAGGAGGTGCCCTTGTTCTCCATGGACTTCACAGTGTCCCAGAACTAGCTAGCTTTAGTCCATGGCATTATGTTAACTACTGTTGCCTGTGAAGATGGCTAGAACACACTAGCTAGGCTAGCTAGCTATTACACATTAGTGAGCTAGTACACACACACACACTAGCTAGTACAAACTAGCTAGCTAGCTAGTACACACTAGCTAGGCTAGCTAGCTAGTACACACTAGCTAGGCTAGCTAGCTATTACACACTAGCTAGCTAGTACACACACACACTAGCTAGTACACGCTAGCTAGCTAGTACACACAAGCTAGTACCTAGCTTCTACTTCTAAATGTAATTTCACCACCCCTGCGGTTGGTGGCGGTAACGCACCATCTTCTCTATCACAATTCGACATCCTGTCTCATCCCATATGTCTCACAGTGTCTGTGGCATGAGAAGGTATCTGCTGGACCCAGACCCTATTGGATTTAGAGGCACCAGCAGACACTTAACCAGGGGATGCTTAACAACATTTTGCTAATCCACAAGCATTTCGCTACACCTGCAATAACATCTGCTAAACATGTTTATGCGGCCAATAGAGTTTGATTTGAACTATTAAGTGGTCTGACAGCACCACGTTTGACTTGTTTGATACCCTGCTTCAGTGTTTGTCCAAGGAGAGGAGTGATAGTCACATAGCGCTCCTATCTTTTCATTCTTTCATTCCACTTTCCCTTTATCGCCCTCTTCTCTCCCTCCCTCTGATTAATTTCAATGTGTTCATAAGCAATCTGGGGCTTGAACCTGTCTGCCAACCCATGTTTTATGGTCTGTCTTACCTCCATATCATGACCATTTACCATTACTGGCCAAGATTATCAACACCATGTAATGGATTACACATCAGACGTTTTACTGTACCGAAACATAGATCTTACTGTATTTAACGTAGTGAATAAAGTGGCCTTTTTTACTTCTTCCTTTACCCAGACTTCATTGCAGCGTCTGTAACCACTAGGCTACCCTGCCGCCCCCACTTGACGTGCATGTGTAGAGACATGTCAGGTGTCCTGCAGCCAGCTGCACCATTGTGAAACAGTCTCTCTTGTAACAGACTCTTGCTCCACGCTTTACAATGCTTTGTCTTGAAAGTACATGTTCAGGAGGACATTGTGTGATGAATGATAAATTATAAATTACATTTATATCTGAATATGGAGAGAGTTTGCTATCCACGAGTCAAACATGTTGAGTTTTACCTAGAGCAGGGATATTCCAATCTTACCCTACGAGGTCCAGAGTCCTTCTGGTTTTCTGTTCTACTTAATAATGAATTGAGTTTTGTAGACAGGCTTCCATTGGGCTCCCGCCCCCCCCACCCCCTCAA